>NW_026732046.1:0-90000 GCF_028476545.2 Physella acuta
AAAAACTAACTACTAAAAACTATAGTGTGTAATCCTTAATCTTTTGTTTAATGGTTAATGAAAAAATAGTCAACGTTTATAATGTACTTACACTGTGCATAAAACATATGCATGAAATTAAAAATACTGCGAGAGTTATTTTTGTAGTCAATAAATCCATTTTAATCATTAATTTGTACAATGTGGTTCTGTGAAAACATAAAAGAATTTTTTTTTAATTTTCTACTTTTCAGTAGTTCATAATTTGTGGATTCGATACTACCCCTCTCACCCCCCCCCCCCCCCCCCCCCCCACTCCCGTGAAAGCAGCCGTCCGTGTCGACAGTTTACTGTCGACATGAAGAGATCAAGCAGAACGTGTTACCTACCATTAGTTTAAAATAGTTTAAAAACTAAATTATCTGTGCCTAATAGCCGTCACTAATTCGACCCGGTTCTATGATTGTAAACATTCGGCGTGAACCAAAGCTCATTATACTGGTGGGGGTGTGGGTGGTAGCTTTATAGTCTGTTTCGCATGCCTGGAGAGCGTGAGGGGGGCAGGAGGAGGGTTTGTGTTAGTCTATTTGCTTGGCAGTGTCCACAAAGAGAATTATATATAGATAGAGATTATAACAAAACTTTATTTTTGAGAAAACACATCGACTAGGTTAGGCTATGCTAGGCTAGGCTAGGCTAGGCTAGGCTAGGCTAGGCTAGGCGAGGTTAGGTTAGGCTAGGTTAGGTTAGGTTAGGCTAGGCTATGCTAGGCTAGGCTATGCTAGGCTAGGCTAGGCTAGGCTAGGCTAGGTTAGGCTAGGCTAGGTTAGGTTAGGTTAGGTTAGGTTAGGTTAGGTTAGGTTAGGTTAGGTTAGGTTAGGTTAGGTTAGGTTAGGTTAGGTTAGGTTAGGTTAGGTTAGGTTAGGTTAGGTTAGGTTAGGTTAGGTTAGGTTAGGTTAGGTTAGGCTAGGCTAGTCTAGGCTAGGCTAGGCTAGGCAAGGCTAGGCTAGGCTAGGCTAGGCTAGGCTAGGCTAGGCTAGGCTAGGCTAGGCTAGGCTAGGCTAGGCTAGGCTAGGTTAGGCTAGGCTAGGTTAGGCTAGGTTAGGTTAGGTTAGGTTAGGTTAGGTTAGGTTAGGTTAGGTTAGGTTAGGTTAGGTTAGGTTAGGTTAGGTTAGGTTAGGTTAGGTTAGGTTAGGTTAGGTTAGGCTAGGCTAGGCTAGGCTAGGCTAGGCTAGGCTAGGTTTAGGTTAGGTTAGGTTAGGTTAGGTTAGGTTAGGTTAGGTTAGGTTAGGTTAGGTTAGGTTAGGTTAGGTTAGGTTAGGTTAGGTTAGGTTAGGTTAGGTTAGGTTAGGTTAGGTTAGGTTAGGTTAGGTTAGGTTAGGTTAGGTTAGGTTAGGTTAGGTTAGGTTAGGTTAGGTTAGGTTAGGTTAGGTTAGGCTAGGCTAGGCTAGGCTAGGCTAGGCTAGGCTAGGTTTAGGTTAGGTTAGGTTAGGTTAGGTTAGGTTAGGTTAGGTTAGGTTAGGTTAGGTTAGGTTAGGTTAGGTTAGGTTAGGTTAGGTTAGGTTAGGTTAGGTTAGGTTAGGTTAGGTTAGGTTAGGCTAGGCTAGGCTAGGCTAGGCTAGGCTAGGCTAGGCTAGGCTAGGCTAGGCTAGGCTAGGCTAGGCTAGGTTAGGTTAGGTTAGGTTAGGTTAGGTTAGGTTAGGTTAGGTTAGGTTAGGTTAGGTTAGGTTAGGTTAGGTTAGGTTAGGTTAGGTTAGGTTAGGTTAGGTTAGGTTTGCCATTTAGGAGAGAGTTGTCAAATAAAATATCAACATCGTTGCAATTGGATCTTTGTTTAAATTAAGCTATGAATTGTAATCCAAATGAGAAAAGCTGGTTGAAATTTTGAACAACGTACCATATATATATGTTGACACACAAAACGTAATTGTGTTTTGGAAATCATACACTATAATAGAACTAAGAACGAAGAAGCAGAACAAGAAATTTACACCTTCATCACATATAGACACAGAACTGACCCACGACGAACGATTCAGTTGGTGCAAACAGCCACGGACACGTCAGAGCCTGAAGTGAAGTAGGTTTTAAGGCACTTTAAAACACGTGACCAATCAAATCTCTTGGTACAAATTGACAGTCGCAGGTGGCAACAAATACCAAAGGTGTCTCCTTTCTTTAAAGCGGTCTTCAAGTAAACAAATACGTGTAACACATCGAGATAACTATTAACAAAAGATTGTTTGTCGCATCCCTTATTGAGTGCAGGTATATATGCATATATATATATATATATATATATATATATATATATATATATATATATGTAACTAGTGTAGTTACAAAATACAACGTAATAGTGTCTATCAAAAAGGACATGGTCAAGGCCAGAACTGAACTGAATTATTTATAGTTATGATGTAACTGATATACTCTGGTGTGACTAAAATAGAATTTTACTTGTCAACTTGAAGACAAAAAGACAAGTTATTAATAGAAACGATGCAATAGTTGGCGCCGCAGTAGAATAGTTTGACCTTGATAGACATTGTTGACAACACCGGATGTACATCTGCGTGTGACTGGGTGTGTATATAAGAGCGGTACTTTTGGGTATGAGAGCGAGAGACAGACAGAAGATGTAGAGCGAGACAGATGTATGCAGAAACGTAGAGATCGAAGATGTGAGCTGAGAGACAGAAGATGTGAGATACAAGTGTTAGTAGATTGAGGTACGGAGTGATACAGTGTGTGGGCCTGTGACAGTGGAGGTCTGTTGAGATTCACCTAATTTTCTGAACTGTGATTATTCAAGAAGGAATAAATAAAGTGAAGTAATATTGAACCTGCGGGCAGAGTGTGCTTCTTTATATCAGGTGGGTGGATCGGTACCAAATGAGGTGTCCTCGGCCTAGAAGTGGGATTTCCTAAGCCGTTGACGAATACCTACAGACAGGAGGTTGTACACGCCCCTGGCGTATTTGGGTGCCGTGAGGAAGGGGTCGCACAAAACTTAACAAAGAACGCCACACATGCTGCTGGCCGCTACTACTACTTGGTTACATATATATATATATATATATATATATATATATATATATATATATATATATATATATATATATATATATATATATATATATATATATATATATATATATAATCATATATACACATGATATATATCATATATCCTATGTATACATTTCCTTCACAGCTTGCCATGTTGAAACGCCATTGATTGATCAATAGCACTAAGTATACAACGATCGACGTGTCGCCAGACGTGACTATTGTACCCAATCACAAAACGCCGTGTATCAAAGTACAGTTAGACCAGCTGCTTCACGGCAACATGCTTTACTTTGATTGGCTGGCGTCCACAGTCTCACGTATACACCGACGTTGTCTGTCTCGTTCTGTGATTGGTCATCTCCACTTGATGACTTGTTCGTGTGTCGTTCTGTGATTTGATATCTTTGCATCAATTGCGAACCAATCGTTCTGACAACACCTGCAAGGCTTGGATGCGGAGGGTTCGAGTCTCAGTCTTATATGACGGACCGACATGCTTTGTGCGTGTGGTTGTCTTGATAGTGGTTGTGTCTTTACTAACCTAAGCCCTAAGGTAGAGCATAAAAATTGGAACACTGTAAATTAACTGAAAAGTAAATGAGTTAAAATTTTCATGATGTGACGTAATGGGAAAATGAGCTAAACACCTGTTACCAGTTCACATCAAACAAGACATGTCAAGTGACATTAATCATGACCTATAGTTACCAGTTCACATCAAACAAGACATGCCAGATGACATTAATCATGACCCATAGTTACCAGTTCACATCAAACAAGACATGTCACGTGACATTAATCACGACCTATATTAACCAGTTCTAATCAATTAAGACATGTCACGTGACATTAATCACGACCTATAGTTACCAGTTCACATCAGACAAGACATGTCACGTGACATTAATCATGACCTATAGTTACCAGTTCACATCAAACAAGACATGTCAGATGACATTAATCACGACCTATAGTTACCAGTTTACATCAAACAAGACATGTCACGTGACATTAATCATGACCTATAGTTACCAGTTCACATCAAACAAGACATGTCACGTGACATTAATCACGACCTATAGTTACCAGTTTACATCAAACAAGACATGTCACGTGACATTAATCATGACCTGTATTTACCAGTTCTAATCAATTAAGACATGTCACGTGACATTAATCATGACCTATAGTTACCAGTTCACATCAAACAAGACATGTCACGTGACACTAATCATGACCTGTAGTTACCAGTTCACATCAGACAAGGCCTATAGTTTAAGTGTCCTTTATAAACACTTTGTAGAGTAGAAAACGTCAGCCTGTATTTCCCTTATGCTTATTACATCGATATGTTACTAGCCAGGCTGAACACAAGGGAGAGCTGACGTTTTGCGAGATGGTGGATTACCTCGATGTGTGGTTGTACGTGCGTTTCCTACTGTGTATTTTTTTGCTTGTGTTTGTTTGTATGTGTATGTGTGCGTTTGTGAGTGTATAACTGAAACAGTTGTCAATGTATCTTCCGTTTACTTTCATCTTCCTACATAAATTAAGATTTCCTCTGCGTGTATGTGTTTGTATGTGTATGTGTGCGTTTGTGAGTGTATAACTGAAACAGTTGTCAATGTATCTTCCGTTTTCTTTCATCTTCCTACATAAATTAAGATTTCCTCTGCGTGTATGTGTTTGTATGTGTATGTGTGCGTTTGTGAGTGTTTAACTGAAACAGTTGTCAATGTATCTTCCGTTTACTTTCATCTCCCTACATAAATTAAGATTTCCACTGCGTGTATGTGTTTGTATGTGTATGTGTGCGTTTGTGAGTGTATAACTGAAACAGTTGTCAATGTATCTTCCGTTTTCTTTCATCTTCCTACATAAATTTAGATCACATCTCTAGGTTTTTATCAACTGTTTAGCGATCTCCGATTAACAAAAATAGCACTTAACTTCCAGTTTTTTTTCATGGACTGATAACCTAAATTCATTACCGTTTCAGATTGTAGGACGATAGTTCATTTGTGGATAATTAGGCTTCCTTCAAATTTTGATAGACTTTGAGTAACCGGAAATGGTAAATAATTCCAATATATAGAGCGATCACTCTACTATAAGCGATGAAAAACGTGGGGCGCCGAAGTAAAAGATTTTTACCGGTCATTGTTAATATAAGATGTAAAAGTTATAATACTATTGATTAGATAATACTATTGAGTTTTATTAGGGAGCTTGTAGAGAGTCAACAGTATTAGAAACTGTAAGAAAATCACGGCGCTCCACGTTTTTCATCGCTTATAGTAGAGTGATCGCTTGCATTATTGTGATGTATAGCATTTATTTTCTACTTTTTAGTTCAATCAGAAAACGTGGGTTTTTAAAAACTTTTTTAATGATAATTATTTTCTACTTTTTAGTCTTTCTCTGTTTGTTTGCATTCAAATCTTGCTATCGATTTTATCTTTTCGCATTCACTTTTTTTTGGGGTAAACGAAGACAACTCGTAAAAAACACGTGCCTTTTCCAATCGACGTTTCTTCTGTGTTGCCGTTTCTTTCATCATTTTGCCCTCGCGTGCAAACCATTCGACCATCAACATTCTACTTCCTGATCAGTCAGATTTGCATAGGTTTGTACACAAACACCGCGTGACCACTACTCAGTAAGCCAAAAGAGGGAGAGTACCGAACCTTGTTTTTACAAAATTACAATTGCTAGGTTATGTCACTTTTTTGGTACAAATCAATAGGAGTCTAGAATGATCAATATTTTTCCATGGATCAATTTAGTAATAATAATAATTGAATATTGTATTGTCACCGGAAACAAAGCTTCCCTGAAATTTTCAGCGAGCTAGCTAACTGGGAAGTGACCGAAATTTCGAACACAAGATTTGATTGGAAAAACAAACAAACAGACGCGAAAGCAAATTAAAGAAAACGTGGGAATAAAAATCAGTGTATTCCATTGGGGGGTCTCAATAGATTAACTTGACTGCATTTAATGACAGAGATATTAATTTACTTATGCTAAGAAAAATACCCACTGTAGCTACTTATCCTTTTTAACATTCTCGTATACAGAGTAAAGAAAAAGTATAGTAATCGTGCACAACAATCACATGAAATTTAGACAGTTTTCTCAGTTTTACATCTCAATACTTTATTATATACGGAGTATAGGGGACTTATTTTAATAAAAAAAAAGTTTTAAATCAAAATGTCGGAGAAAACTGGACTTTGCAATTTTGCCACTGTGTGTGTGTATGTGTGTATGTGTGTCTGTGAACCCGATCAGTTGAGTAGCCTATCGCTACAGCTAAGTTGATGAATATTCTAGGGCTAGGGCATCAAATTTATAGTTCTGTATTAACTATTTAGTGATTTCCAGTAACCGGAAGTATAATTTAATCTACTTTCGGTTTTTCAAATGCCTGTAACTTGAGTACTGTTTCGTATATATGTAAAAGGTCTATTTAGCTGTTGTCTGTCAAATATTGGATAATTTTTTGGTTAATGGAAGTAGCTTTTTACGCTATTTTCGATTTCTCAAAAAGCGCATGTGAATTTATAAAGTATTAATGTTAAGCATTAAATTGAACACCTGTTCATTTGTTGCGCAAATCTTTTTTTTCAACAAGATTCTATAATAAAGACGCTTACATAAAACGTCTAATTCATTTGTCTAATCCACAAATGGGTTTGCGTGCAGAGTATCTTTCATGCGTCTCTTCGGGTAGGAGCAAAGCCAACCCCTCTGCCCCTGGTAGAACGTCTGAGGGTTAACCCCCAAACTAAATGTGATTTATATAGAAAATAGGTACTTTTACCAGTGTCGGCCCACCTCGCCCCGGAGAATTGTATTCGCCGCTACAAAAATCAAATGCTCCATCCCTGGAAAAAAAAGTCTGAAAGAAAAACTGCGTGTGCGAGGTTTATCGGCCAAAAGTAGGAAATTTAAATCCAACTTGACTGACGACAGTAAGCTTTACTACAATTTGCTTCCCCAACTTGACTGCCGACACTAAATCTTACTACAATTTACTTCCAACTTGACTGCCGACACTAAATTTTACTACAATTTACTTACAACTTGACTGCCGAACTAAATCTAAATACAATTTACTTCCAACTTGACTGCCGACACTAAATCTTAATATAATTTACTTGAAACTTGACTGCGGAACTAAGTCTTACTACAATTTACTTCCAACTTGACTGCCAACACTAATCTTACTACAATTTACTTCCAACTTGACTGCCAACACTAATCTTACTACAATTTACTCCCAACTTGATTGACGACAGTAAGTCTTACTACAATTTACTTCCAATTTGAATGACGACACTATAAAGTATTACTACAATTTACTTCCAACTTGACACACGACAGTAAGTCATACTACAATTTACTTTCAACTTGACTGCCGACGCTAAATCTTACTACAATTTACTTTCAACTTGACTGCCGACGCTAAATCTTATTACAATTTACTTCCAAATTGACTGCCGACACTAAGTCTTACTACAATTTACTTCCAACTTGACTGCCAACACTAATCTTACTACAATTTACTTCCAACTTGACTGCCAACACTAAGACTTAATACAATTTACTTCCAACTTGACTGACGACAGTAAGTCTTACTACAATTTACTTCCAACTTGACTGCCGACACTAAATCTTAATATAATTTACTTCCAACTTGACTGCCGAACTAAGTCTTACTACAATTTACTTCCAACTTGACTGCCAACACTAATCTTACTACAATTTACTTCCAACTTGACTGCCAACACTAATCTTACTACAATTTACTTCCAACTTGACTGCCAACACTAATCTTACTACAATTTACTCCAAACTTGTTTGACGACAGTAAGTCTTACTACAATTTACTTCCAACTTGACTGCCGACACTAAGTCTTACTACAATTTACTTCCAACTTGACACACGACAGTAAGTCTTACTACAATTTACTTCCAACTTGACTGCCGACATAAAGTCTTACTACAATTTACTTCTAACTTGACTGGCGACACTAAGTCTTACCACAATTTACTTCCAACTTGACTGCCGACACTAAATCTTACTAAAATTTACTTCCAACTTGACTGCCGACATAAAGTCTTACTACAATTTACTTCCAACTTGACTGCCGACATAAAGTCTTACTACAATTCACTTCCAACTTGACTGCCGACCTTAAATTTCAGAATGATGCGAGGTCAAAGCGGCGAGTTAAAAAACAAAAGATAGTTAATTATGTTTGATCTCCATTTAATGCAGATTTTTAGACAATTTGTTGAAGCGATTAATTAATAAAGAAAGTGAGATTCATTATAAAAACCTAAGATAAACGAAAATGGTATTTCGTCTTGTTTCATATTTAGAAAAAAATGTTAGTATACTTTTATGAAGCAAATATGAAATTATATTAATTCATAATGTGCGCTTGGCAATATTTTTTTTTCTTTCTTTTTGGTTAAATTTTTTTTATCAGCATTTCAAATTTTAATTTTTTAAGAATGACTAATATGGTAATCTATAAAGGGCATTTGGGCATTTGTCGCATTCGGCCAAGTGTTCATTTGGGCATTTGTCGCATTCGGGCAAGTGTCCATTTGGGCATTTGTCGCATTCGGGCAAGTGTCCATTTGAGCATTTGTAGTATTCGGGCTTTGTTTCTCTCTGTCTGCGTTTCTGTAGCGATAGTTGTTTTACGAGATAAGGTTGCTGACCTTATGCTCAACCCCCAACCTGGAGGACCAGGGTGCTAGCTTTCGTATGACCCCTACCCGCGCAGACCTTCCCAGCTTGGTTGAACCTGCCAGGAGTTAACACTCCCGCTGGTATAGCTCTTGGGGTCGTCAGGGTACGCAAGCTGCCAAGCCACGACAAGGCCCTAGCACCAGATGACAGATGAAGGTCTCAAGTGTAGAGTAGTGCATGGCCAACAGACTACAGAGGCCTTCCCAGTACGGACTGGAGTAAGGCAGGGTTGCCTACTTTCACCATTCCTGTTCCTGCTGGCCATAGACTGGATTATGAAGATGTCAACACAGAAAACGCGAAACGGTATACAGTGGACACTTTGGAACCAGCTGGATGACCTGGACTTTGCTGACGACCTGGCCCTCCTTTCTCACACACAACAGCAAATGCAGGATAAAACCAACAGGGTTTTCGAATTTTTCTACATGCCTGGGCCTGAACATCCACAGAGGGAAAAGTAAAGTTCTCAAAGTCAATGCATCAAACAACAACCCTATAACACTGGCAGAAGAAGCCCTAGAAGAAGTGGATAGATTCACCTACCTTGGAAGTATTGTTGATAAGCAGGGTGGGACAGAAGCAGACATAAAGATAAGGACGGGTAAGGCAAGAGCAGTCTTCAACCAACTAAAAATGTTTGGGGTTCGGGAGATTTAACCCTTGGAATAAAAATCAGGATCTTCAACACACTAGTAAAACCTGTTTTACTCTATGCAGCCGAGACATGGAGAATAACTGCTATAAACAAGAAGAAAATACAATCATTTATAAACGCATGCCTCAGAAAGATCCTGCGAATTCGCTGGCCTAAAACCATCAGAGATGATGTTCTATGGCAACGGACAAATCAACTGCCAGTTGAAGTAGAGATCCTCCAGAGAAAATAGAAATGGATTGGCCACACACTCAGGAAGCCTGTATCCAGCATAACAAGACAGGCCCTCACCTGGAATCCACAAGGCAGGAGGAAGAGAGGCAGACCAAGAAAGACCTGGAGACGTGACCTGGAAGAAGACACCAAGAAGATTGGATACACCTGGGGACAGTTGGAGAGACTAGCCCTGGACAGAGACGTCTGGAAAGCTCTTGTCAGCGGCCTATGTCCCAGTAGGGACGACAGGCAAACATGACATGACATGAGTATTCGGGCAAGTGTCCATTCGGGCAAGTGTCCATTCGGGCAAGTGTCCATTCGGGCAAGTGTCTTTCGGGAAAACGTCCCCATTGGTAAGGCAAAGTAAGCTCCACACTGTAATGTGTGTTATGAGAAAATATATCCATGAAAGATGATGGGGCCTCTGATGTCGCCTAGCAGATAACAAAATCGTTTAATCGTTCTTTAATGTTAGAGGTAATTTCCTCCAGTACAATTATCACTTAGCAACATGTCATGCGCCATATGACCCGTTGACTTCAGCCAACTTTCCATTGTAATGTTAGAGGTAATTTCCTCCAATACAATTATCACATAGCAAAATGTCATGTGCCATATGACCCGCTAACTTCAGCCAACTTTCCATTGTAATGTTAGAGGTAATTTCCTCCAATACAATTATCACATAGCAACATGTCATGCGCCATATGACCCGTTGACTTCAGCCAACTTTCCACAGCCTTTGTCCACCCAAGTACATCTGTAAGGCAGCAGTTGTGTGATTTTAGAGTTGTCTCTCCTAGATGAGTTGCTGTCTTGAACTAATGAGTTGTCTCTGCTAGATGGGTTGCTGTCTTCAGCTAACGAGTTGTCTCTCCTAGATGAGTTGCTGTCTTCAACTAATGAGTTGTCTCTCCTAGATGAGTTGCTGTCTTCAACTAATGAGTTGTCTCTCCTAGATGGGTTGCTGTCTTCAGCTAACGAGTTGTCTCTCCTAGATGAGTTGCTGTCTTCAGCTAACGAGTTGTCTCTCCTAGATGGGTTGCTGTCTTCAGCTAACGAGTTGTCTCTCCTAGATGAGCTGCTGTCTTCAGCTAACGAGTTGTCTCTCCTAGATGAGTTGCTGTCTTCAGCTAACGAGTTGTCTCTCATAGATGAGTTGCTGTCTTCAGCTAACGAGTTGTCTCTCCTAGATGAGTTGCTGTCTTCAGCTAACGAGTTGTCTCTCCTAGATGGGTTGCTGTCTTCAGCTAACGAGTTGTCTCTCCTAGGCGAGTTGCTGTCTTCAGCTAACGAGTTGTCTCTCCTAGATGAGCTGCTGTCTTCAGCTAACGAGTTGTCTCTCCTAGATGAGTTGCTGTCTTCAGCTAACGAGTTGTCTCTCCAAGATGAGCTGCTGTCTTCAGCTAACGAGTTGTCTCTCCTAGATGAGCTGCTGTCTTCAGCTAACGAGTTGTCTCTCCTAGATGAGTTGCTGTCTTCAGCTAACGAGTTGTCTCTCCAAGATGAGTAGCTGTCTTCAGCTAACGAGCCTCATCTGCCCGGGGTTCAAATCTTTGACTATTCGTGTTAGTAAACATTTACTCTCCCACTCGACCACACAGTCCCCTTTTTGTGTTTATCAGTTTATTTTAATAGCTATGTTGTGTAGCCTGATCATATAGTTGTGTGCGGAGGTATGTGAGGGTGTGTGTGTGTGTGTGTGTGTGTGTGTGTTGAAGTGTAGGAGAATTAAGTGGGGTAGGGACAAATGAGGTAATATGTGTTATAATACATTGGGTAATTAATGTAGGGAAGTTTAAAATTAGCGGAGATTTATATTAAGAAGATTGGTGCCCGAACATAATTTTCAAGGACAATAGCAAAAAAAATGCGATTTAAAATTTCAGTAATTACCTTAATTCTGTGCACTTAACAGCTTTTTTTCACAAAGTTGTTTGTTTTGTGCTAGCTTTAGATTTGAATTCCTTAAGTATTATTTCAGCTTACTTATTGACTGTTAGTTCTTGGTCGCAGATGGTCTGTTTCACGCCTAAAATCAAACAGAGGACAAAGAAGGATATGATTTTAGAGTTCGTAATTTTAAGCAGATATTTGTAATGGTATATTTTCGACTTCATTGAGAACAAAAGAAATAAAAAATAAACGGATCGTTATTAAATTGAAATCTTGCCTTTTAATGTTTAAAATACACACATACTAAAAAGTAGAGAATAAGATGAATAAAAAAAAACTCTACCAAAATAAGATTTGAATTGCTATGAAAACAACAAAACAACTGAAACTTGCTTGTTTCATAAATGCATTGATCACACAATTTTCTTGAATTCCTTGAATATTTTATCATCCTTTTATCCTCTAGGAATTCTTGAGTTCGTAATTTTGTGAATATTTTATCATCCTTTTATCCTTTAGGAATTCTTGAGTTAGTAATTTTGTGAATATTTTATCATCCTTTTATCCTTTAGGAATTCTTGAGTTAGTAATGTTGTGAATATTTTATCATCCTTTTATCCTTTAGGAATTCTTGAGTTAGTAATGTTGTGAATATTTTATCATCCTTTTATCCTTTAGGAGATCTTGAGTTCATAATGTTGTGAATATTTTATCATCCTTTTATCCTTTAGGAATTCTTGAGTTCGTAATGTTGTGAATATTTTATCATCCTTTTATCCTTTAGGAATTCTTGAGTTAGTAATGTTGTGAATATTTTATCATCCTTTTATCCTTTAGGAATTCTTGAGTTAGTAATGTTGCCGGAAGCTGTCGATGTTTTCAGTTTTAATTTTTTTAGAAAATGTTCAAATTAAAAGTTGAATATTATATAAACCTGATGCTTATTACAAATGTCTAACAAATAGTTTATAAATGATGGTCCCCATGCGATCAGAGCTGAGTTAACTTATTTGTGATTGTGTATTGGGTGCACCTGCTGCAGTTAATTGTTATGACGGCTGTAAACAACTATGTTTACCAATAGTAATTGAGAAACTGAAAAACACACTGTATATATAATACAAATAAAGACAGCTGTATTTAACATATAGAGAAAAAAACGACCAAACAGAAGTTTAATATTAAAACCAATTCATGGAATTAAGTTGTGAAATTACAATTATAAAAACCGTCCTCAAGGACTAATTAAATGCAATTAATAATATGCGAGATAAGTGCGTATGGTTTAAACGAATTTTAGCTTTATTGATTATTTCCCTTTGACCGTTGAATTTTTAAAAATCTGAAAATGCATTAATCTGTTCGGTGACTAAAAACATTAATTTTCTTTGCATAATTTACTTTCTAGAACTATTAAAAATTGTGCTTATTTAAAAAGTGTCGTATCTATTAAACCTATTTACGATGCTAAACTATAATTTCTTTGCTAAATTAAAGGTTAGCATTTGTTTATAATTTTTTTTTTAAATCTAAGCATTTAATTATCCTAATTGGATGTGATATAGGGGGAAGATGCTTTGTTAAAATGTGATAATTACACGTTTCGGCATCCAGTTCTTTCTGTGAGTTCAATACACCATGTCTGTTAGAGAGATTTGCTGAAGGGTTTCTTTCAAGCACCTCACCTGCCAGCCCCTCCCCAAAACTACATAGAAAAAATATTCAACCAGTGTTCGCGCCGCAAACTTACGTCTGTCGACATCCTCAAAGTATTAAGTGTCACCCCCCCCCCCTCCTCCCCCGCAGTGAAATATCTAAGAGACATTCAGCTTAGTCGTGACAATGACACATTTACAATTATGAAAATCATTGGCTTTTTGTGACAAAATGTAGCTAGATCGTAAGCGTGAACTCGTAAACATGACATTTTGTATTATGTAACCATGACATTTTGTATTATGTAAACATGACATTTTGCAATTTAAAAGATGATGGTAACAATATCACACATTAAGTATAAACTTGACTGCTGACATTAAGTCTCAGCTACAAACTTGACTGCCGACATTAAGTCTCAGCTACAAACTTGACTGCCGACATTAAGTCTCAGCTACAAACTTGACTGCTGACATTAAGTCTCAGCTACAAACTTGACTGCCGACATTAAGTCTCAGCTACAAACTTGACTGCTGACATTAAGTCTCAGCTACAAACTTGACTGCCGACATTAAGTCTCAGCTACAAACTTGACTGCCGACATTAAGTCTCAGCTACAAACTTGACTGCTGACATTAAGTCTCAGCTACAAACTTGACTGCCGACATTAAGTCTCAGCTACAAACTTGACTGCCGACATTAAGTCTCAGCTACAAACTTGACTGCCGACATTAAGTCTCAGCTACAAACTTGCCTGTCGACATTAAGTCTCAGCTACAAACTTGCCTGTTGACATTAAGTCACAAGTACAAACTTGACTGCCGACAGTAAGTCGATACAAACTTGACTGCCGACATTAAGTCTCAGCTACAAATTCGACTGCCGACATTAAGTCAATACAAATTTGACTGCCGACATTAAGTCTCAGCTACAAATTCGACTGCCGACATTAAGTCGATACAAACTTGACTGCCGACATTAAGTCTCAGCTACAAACTTGACTGCCGAAATTAAGTCTGTGACTGCTGACATTAAGTCTCAGCTACAAACTTGACTGCCGACATTACGTTTCGGCTACAAACTTGACTGCCGACATTAAGCCTCAGCTACAAACTTGACTGCCGACATTAAGCCTCAGCTACAAACTTGACTGCCGACATTAAGTCTCAGCTACAAACTTGACTGCCGACATTAAGTCTCAGCTACAAACTTGACTGCCGACATTAAGTCTCAGCTACAAACTTGACTGCCGACATTAAGCCTAAGCTACAAACTTGACTGCCGACATTAAGTCTCAGCTACAAACTTGACTGCCGACATTAAGTCTCAGCTACAAACTTGACTGCCGACATTAAGTCGATACAAACTTGACTGCCGACATTAAGTCTCAGCTACAAACTTGACTGCCGACATTTATCTTCACTACCATCGTGTTTTGTTTCTCATCAACACAAAACATGTAGATTATCAACGATAACAAAATGAATGAAAGAAACTTTGAAATCTTCTAAAACTTTATTGACATCAATACAAACAGTTCGTAAACAAATACAAACAGTTCGTAAACAAATACAAACAGTTTGTAAACAAATACAAACATTTTGTAAACAAATATAAACAAGAATTAAAGAATAAAGACAATGATGGCGATGACAAATCTAATGTGGAGGTTTAAAAAAAACAAAGATACAAGTGTAGCCTATAAATATTTCATTTCTCAACAATAAACATTTGTTTATAATTTTGTTTACGTGTCTAACAACTCTAAACAAATGACTGAAAGAAACTAAACCATTTATTTCTTGTCTTCTTCAAAATACAAAGTTGCTGATGAAGACATTCCAGTCTTGACACACACAAGTTTAATGAAGGGAGTCGCCATTTTGTTTGTTTACATTAGATAAGGGGAGAGAACCAACAGTTACATTAGACAAGAGGAGAGAACCAACAGTTACATTAGACAAGGGGAGAGAACCAACAGTTACAGATGGATCAACCAACCCTCCCCACTATAATTTCCTTCAGAGTTTGATCCACTGTGGGGAAGTGACAACCTGCCATGTCTCGGTAAGTAAACAAGTGCTCCACTGGAGCCTGGACATGTACATGTTGTGTACGTGTACTTGTTCCAACGTCCCCTCCCATGTTCGTGTGTCCATTGTCCTACAGAGACCTGTTTAGGACAGCCATGAGGATGTGACACTATAACGGCCAACTTGTCCACATAACCAAATCCATACCTCCTTACTTTCTCCCATAGATCATAATAGTGCCGCCACATCTTGCGCAGTTCATCAACCAACTCTAAGTCACATGACACACATGAAAACAAACACCTGTCTCCCTCAATGTTTGCCTCCACCACCCCCCAGCCATCAAGACTGACCCCAGAACTTTTATTGTCATCAAAACCTACAACACACCTGGTCTGTCTCACCTCACTGACATCAAACACCACGTGTGCGGCTGTCACCACACAAACCTCCCCCCACACTTTGCTGGGTGTGTCTGAGTGTTGACACTTGCCACATGGACAAGTGCCCTTGTTGTCACTCTCTGTGTACTTGTCCACAAGCCACACCCTCCCCGTCCCTGTCCTCAACACGTCACTTCCTCTGGTGTTATAAAATGGATACTGACCACTGAAGCATGGAACAGACTCTGGTCTCTTTAGACTGGTGTACTTGACCTTTATCAGGACCGTTAGGGCAGACAAAGCTTTGATTAGCTCCAACATGATGACGTCATGGTAAAGTGAGGGGAGATGATCCAAGTTAAAATCATTAACAGGTATAAAGTTGACATGACCTGGATTCTTCTTACAGCCGGTATAGTGCTTGTGTAAGTCAGCTTCACCTCCATAGCAGATCTCGGCTTCATGATGTCCTGGAGAGATACAAGGGGAGGGAATTTAGATTAAGAAAAATGATATTTTAACTTTTTACATGATACATAAGAAAACAAGGGAAATTACTAAAATAAATAATTGAAATTTCTAATATGTACTAAAACAGAGTAGTTAAAGCAGAGTTTACGTGTTTCTATGATTTATAAAGTGATAAACTGCCCAATAATTGTTTAAATATTAATTATCTAATTGCCGTATAGCTAGTCCAGCAGTGACAATAGAAATTGTTGAGTTGTTTCTTCATTACAGAAAATACTAGAAGGTCAAATACATCCAATCTTTATACAAGTCAGACTAAAACCTGACAGATTATATTCATTTTAATCACACTGTGAAAGATTTTAAAAATATTTTATAGGTCTCTTAAATTACTTCGAAACTATTCTTAACTGTTAATTAACATTCATAGTTAGTTGGACCTTAGGATGACCTACAGCCTCTACCAGTTTTTCAGCTGTAATAAAAACCTTGACCTTGATGTCTTGAATTATGTGGTCAATCCATCTGTATACATTTACCTTCCCACATTTGTACATTTTTCATACAATCTGTATACATTTACCTTCCTACATTTGTACATTTTTTTATACAATCTGTATACATTTACCTTCCCACACTTGTACATTTTTTTATACAATCTGTATACATTTACCTTCCCACATTTGTACATTTTTCATACAATCAGAAACTCACCTGGTATGAAACATCCTTCAGTGTTTTTTTTTTCTTTTAACTTTGTTGTCTGACAATGGCTTTGTGCTACATCTAAAAAAAATATTTAAATTATCATAATCATAAATTTAAGCCTTCAATAAATTATTTTGTATTTGTAAAACAATTGCATATTTATTAATATCTACTTCAATGCTATGCAAATCAGATATAAATAAATCTATACAAAAACTTCTGTAATGAAATAATTATTTTACCGTCATCTTCCAACTGGAGTTTGCTTTTCTTTCCACCTGTATTTCCCATCCTGTCAAATTCACCTGAAAAAAAAAGTATTGCGAACATTCAAATCTACCATGTACTAATAGGTTCTATGAGAACATTCAAATCTACCCTGTACAGATAAGTTCCTGATTCTAAATTGGGGAAGTGATGACAGCTAGGTGTAATGCAGACAAACACAATATCTTTATTTTATTTATAGAAGACAATTTGTGAAGTCTACTTCACCTTCTCAACTGATGTCTTTTATTTTTACCTTGTGTTTACACTTTTGAAAGAATGAAAATCCATACCTACAATATCCAGATAAAATATTCTTTCTGCCTGTGTCAGTATGGCTAAACACATACAAAGAAGTATGAGATAAATATCAGAAAACTGACCGTTAGGTGTAGCTGTGTAGATCTAATCCAACATTTTTCCAATGTGATGTCTGATGTTGCCTGAGCTTGTGATGTCTGATGTTGGCTGAGCTTGTGATGTCTGATGTTGGCTGAGCTTGTGATGTCTGATGTCCACCTCTTTATCTGGAGATGAAAATGTTCCTGTTATTTTAGAGCCAGGAAATATTGCACAGACAAACATGAATCAAAGATACAATTTTTACCAACACTTTTTTTCTTAATAAAAATCTTATCAGACTGCCTATTAAAAAAAAACAATAATTGAAAATGATTACTGCATGCAACACATTTTAGGCTAAACATATTTATTGAATCTGTAATTAAATAATAAGTTGTTAGCAAGTTTTATAGTTTGTTACTGTAGGCCTAGGATTTTGTCTAAGATAAATTTTAATAGATAGGCCTATTTGATTATTTGTTAGGCCAAAATTCTAGATCTAATTTAGATTCTTTGTACACCATTGTTTTTTTTTAAATATTTTTTTAAATGATGTAATGTTTGTTTGATTGTTTTTCTTGATTGGGAATTGTGTCTATACTGTCTGTGTAAAACTTGTTTTGTATTGACTGTGTGTGTTTAGTAGTTTACGGATAGATCTAGATCTAGTTAATAAAAAAATTAAATTAGAGAACTAGATCTAGCTAGATCTATGTAAAGTATTAATCAACAATAAATTCTAGACTATTCTACAATACTCTAGTTTTATTGTTAGAGTCTATATCTATAAGTATATTATGGGCTTTTGATATAGGCCTAATTACATTTTGATAATCTTTAGTATTCCATAGTCTTTAGATCTGAATCTTACTTGATCTATAGATAGGCCTATTTAAATATCGTATAAGAACTAAGCCCTAGGGCTCAGGCCGCTAAAAGCTCTTAAAAGGTAAAGTTAGTGACTTATTATTAAATTATTTAGACTAGTCTCTAGACTTTGACTACTCTAGTACTAGTTAGTACTCTAGCTACTAGATCTAGAAACTAGTACTTTACTACACTAGACTAGATTTTGTTAGACAGTAAAGTAATAGTTACTACTAAGAGTCTAAGAATCCCTAAAACCTAATCATAATTAATTATTAGACTAAGAGTAGAGTAAGACAGAGTGAGAGACTTGTAGATGTAGATGTAGTCTCTAGATCTAGATCTAGATAATAAAACGTTGTTTCAATCATAATCTAGATCTAGAATCTCGAATAATCTAGATTATGGATCAGATCTAGATCTATCTACTATCTAATCTAGAGCTAGTCATCATCTTTTTCTTAGATCTAAACTTCTGATGGTATTAATGATCTCATTCATAGCCACACATTCTGAGCAATTTTCAGCTTGATATTTCAAATAGTTTAACTTTAAACTGTGATTGTATGAAAGCACTGTGAATGCAAAAATAAGGGGGTCCCCTTCTCCCCTCCAGTTTTTTTAGAATTCTACCTATGAAGTTATCTTTTTATTTTTTATTATGTTAACATATATGATAACTTAAGCTACTACAAAGTTATAACAAATTTGATCACACGGTTTACGTAAACTTTACAGGCTATGACAATTTCAGTAAACGCTTTAAAAAATTCTAACACAGAAATTGAAAAAAAATCCTGTTAAAAAAAAAAAAAGCTTTTTTTAATACGAAAAAAAATCATAACTATTTAACCGTTTGAGCTACATCAAAAATGAAAACTGTTCTGTTATTGTAATTTTCTGGTCCTTTTAAGTTAAAATTTAACTGTAGATCTAGTAGTTGTTTCCCCAAAAACCCAATTTTGAAAATTTATCCTAGTACCTATACTATTCTAATCCAAAGTAGACTAAGTACTTGACTTAGTCTTAGAATTAGAACTAGATCTAGATCTAGATATCTATTACTAGATCTAGAGATCTACTTACTTTACTTACTACCTAGATCTAGAAATCTAGAATCTAGATCTACAACTACTCGACCAAATAAATCGGATTAAAATTTTAGACTTAAGAAAAATTTATATAAAGTATATAACTATTTACCTACTTATTATATTTTGTGTTATTTCATTTTAAAAGATTTTATGATAGTAAAATGGCTTACCTTGCTGAGAAGTTGAATGCTGGGATGTTGTGTTTTCCCATGCGTGGGTGCTAAAAATAGTATTCCTAGAAATCTATTTTTAGAATCGATTATTTCCGAAAGTATGTAATCGACATCACAGCATAAATAATACAGATTCTATCGCAAACTTCGTGCTTTAATAAACTTTACGTGTTGTTTCAATGTATAACTGAGAACTACAATTTTAACCATTACATCAGTGGCTGAACTAGAAAAAAAGGGCCACCCAAAAAAAATGTGATATATATATATATATATATATATATATATATATATATATATATATATATATATATATATATATATATATATATATATATATATATATTACATCAACATAAATTACATCAACATGTCATGTGTGTGAGTGCATTAGTCTGATTTGAATATCTGTTTCATTTTATCTCTGCCATAAGACCTCTAATTTTCAAGTCGGTTAAAACAATATAAAACATGAAAGCTATGTATAAGTAACGGTGTCTCGTGTTATGTTTATTTTTATGGTTTTTTTTTTTTTTTGTATTTATATTTTTCATTTTAAATGAATTTCTTTTTTATATAATGTTATTCTTTAGTAAGTACTTTTTAAAATATAATAATCTTTTGTTTCTTCCAGACTTTTTTCTCCGGTCCGGGGTGCACTTGAAATTTTCAGGGGGGGGGGGGCGGACAACAATTTCCGGGGGGACGGACACTGTCAAAATTATATATTTTCTATATAAATTCCATTTCGAACGGGGGGCGGTAGACATTCTTCGCCCCCCCCCCCCCCCGAAGAGATGCTTGGAAGAAACTCTGATAATAATTAAGATAAGAAATTGCTTTTTAATTTGTTTAGTACAAATCTCAAAGAAGGAGCTTATGAGTACCCCTATTCGACTATTTAAAAAAGGGAAATAACGGAGGTGATTTGAATGTTTGCCTGCTTTTCACACTACAGCTATGTGTATAATTTTTTATGCAACAACATCACTACTGTGGTAGATCTGTTTGTTAGTTACAGATGCCAGTGGCAAAACTATTAAAATAAAGACCATCCCACCCACCTCCCCCGGCGGAGGTCTCTAATGTAGCGAGACTGATGATTCAAGTAGTACACCTATCCCATATGAAGGTCCCTAATGTAGCGAGACTGATGATTCAAGTAGTACACCTATTCCCCTGTGAAGGTCCCTAATGTAGCGAGACTGATGATTCAAGTAGTACACCTATCCCCCTGTGAAGGTCCCTAATGTAGCGAGACTGATGATTCAAGTAGTACACCTATCCCCCTGTGCAGGACACCCAATGAAGGGTGCAGTACTGCATAAAAGACAGACACACGGTGTTTTGTACGGTATCTCGAAGATGAGTTGAGAGCCATGCTATTTTTTCTAGGTGTAATCGAGACTGATGATGCAGTGTGATGTTTTTCTTTGGTATCTCGATGGTTTGCAGAGTACCATATGTTAACTAGGTTACTACTAAGGGATGTTGAGGATTATGATTCTATGGCCTGAGTTTTTAGGTATCTCGATGGTGTGCCGAGTAATTCGATATGTATTTAAGTGTCCGGGGATTATTATTTGCACCTGTCGTTGTAACATATGAGATGAGTATATGAAAATGTTGATATCGTAAAGATGTATAAAATTTGATGTGGGTACTGAATTACTTAGCACCAAATTGTGTGTTTGTAGGATATATTGTTAGGTTAAACAGAATGTATGATGTATTATTAAAGCTAATGTCATTAGCTTAAAGGGAGAGGGGGGTAATGTTACGATGCATGTTCGACTAGTGTATTGGTGCGCATGATTGATAGTGCGGCCGTATATTGAACGAGTGAATGTGTGACGCGGTACGAAAGATAGTGACGTTTTAGGGTAGAGAGTTTTGTTGCTATGAGTTGATGTGTGAGGGAGTCTAAGCTAGATCGTCGGTATGAAAAGAACGTGTACTGTTCCGTATGCCTCAAGTTGGGAGATAGATAGATGTATAATATATGTATGAATAAAGTATTAGACTAGGAATATTGAGTTGCCTTATCTCTGAGCGCCATATGCTAGACTGAACGTGAGATAGCCTTGTTGGTCCCCAAGGTCAGAACTCCTCGCCCTGATATTAGGGATGAACCAAAGGTAGTTGGCCGAGTCAAGTGACTCAAATCCTCTCACTGCAGCTACATACCGTAACACTGGTGTTGGCGGAGCAGGGCAGGGGAGGGTGAAGGTACAATGAGATATAGTAAAATACTCCCAGCCTGGCACAAAGGGTGGGTGAGGCGTAGGTGGAGGGTGGGTGAGCCTGGCGCAATGAGATATAGTAAAATACTACCCACCCTAGGGTGGCGGAGCAGGAGGGGTG
This sequence comes from Physella acuta, assembly GCF_028476545.2. Taxonomy (NCBI): domain Eukaryota; kingdom Metazoa; phylum Mollusca; class Gastropoda; family Physidae; genus Physella; species Physella acuta. Next base: position 21,956 of record NW_026732046.1, read on the forward strand.
ACGTAATCTCCGTTGACCTTGTGACGTAATTAGTGACCTTGTGACGTAATCATTGACCTAGTTACGTAATTTTAATGCGTTTTTTAATTAGTTTTAATGAATTTTTAAAATTTTAATTTATTTTTATTAACGAGTTACGTAATTTGATTATTTGTTTACTTTTTTAATTGTTTAATTTGTTTGTTTACTTGTTGTTTAATTTAATTACTTTGTTTATATTGTGTAATTTTTATTAACGAGTTACGTAATTTGATTTTAATTTTTTAAACTTTTTAAATTTTTAAATTTTATTTTATAATTAGTTTAATTATTATTATTGAGTAGTTACGTGATTTGATTTTAATTTTTTAAATTTTTTAAATTTTTTAAATTTTTAAATTTTTAAAATTTGTTTATTTGTTTACTTGTTGTTTATTTGTTTGAAATTCATTTTAATTAGTTTGATTTTAATTTCTTTGTTGTATGGTGTTTAAAATAAAAGACTAACACTAGCGTGTACTTTGTATAGGGACCATTCATTAAAGATAACGATTAGCGACAGCTGTTACACATCGATCCGCGATCCTTTGTTCTTGTCAACCACCGTACAAGGGCCAAGTTAATATTGATCGCACCCACTGACCATCAGTATGATGGTCCACCTAATTAAAGTTGGTCACGCATCAGCGATTTACAGCGGTTTACTCGGCGCTGCCCGTTTTTTTTAATGGGAATGTATTGATCGACTCGCCTCGACCCAGTGTAGCTATTAACCATCAGGCGACAGCTGTGCATCAGTTGTGCAACAGATGGTACCACACTTTCCACTATCAGTTAAACATACAGTGTCATGAGTTTTTAAGTTTCCTGTTACGAGTATGTTAAACGCATACACACACACACACACACACACACACTAAAATTAAAACAAAAGTCTTCTTATATTTTATTTATTTATTAACGTTTTTTCCAAGTCATCATAGGCTTTTAAAATATCACGGTGTAAACTTAACAAATGTTCAATACATAGTCGCTTATAGTAACATGGGTGAGGGGTGTAAGCAGGCGGGTGACGGTGTGAACAGGTGATTGAAGGGTGAGCACGTAGGTGAAGGGGTGAGCAGGTCGGTGAAGGGGGGCAGGAGTAGGAGTAAAGGATATATAGTAAAAGATTCCACCACCTGAGTGAGGTGGGTGAGGAGGTGGATTTTAATTTTAATTTTTTATTTTATTTTTTCATCATCTGTTAACTTTAAGGTTCTATAACTCTATATATTTAAATACATTTTTTGATTTAAACGAGTTTACTCCCCCTAACGTAAGCACATGTAAAGACGGATTTCCTATAGATCTGTAATGAATTAGGCCTTTTTGACTATGACTTGTTGCCCAGGTGTTGACATGATACCCTTTTTTTGAGTTACACGTACACACACACACACACATACATACACACACATACACACACACATACTGTCACTTGTGACAGTAAATGAAGAGGGATAAATGTTTGTCTGTTACTTTGTCCTTTGTCTGTCCAAGGGAATAGTGTGGAGTAGTGTCTAGGAGTTGTGATATTAGTTGAGTGTAGATAAATGTAGGATTGTCATCAGTGGCGGAACTAGAAAAAAAAGGCTCCCCCGCAAAAAAATTTTTTGGGCCCCCTATTTAATATTTTGAGAAGCGGGCTACTTATATATATATATGTATATATATATATATATATATATATATACATATATATATATATATATATATATATATATATATATATATATATATATATATATATATATATATATATATATATATACATATATATATATAAGTAGCCCGCTTCTCAAAATATTAAATAGTCTATTACATGAATATTTTAATCTATTTTATTGCAATGTATAACCACTCTGAGATAACGAGCCAGACAACAATAAGTCCGAACTCATTTCGAGCCCGTAATAGTCGTTTTTTTTACAAATGTTTGTATTACGTCTTTACGTTTTTCTCGTTATGTTTATTTTTATGATTTTTTGTATTTATATTATTAGTTTTGAATTCATTAATTTTTATAGCTATAAGATTCTTTAATATGCCTTATTTAAGTAATAATTAAGAAAACAAGTGGCTCTTTAATTTACATAGTACAAAACTATTTAAATGAGCTTTATGGGCACCCGTGTTTTGGTAAAGGGCAGTAAGTCATGGAAGTAGTGTGAACGTTTGCCTATCTTTCAAAGTAGAGCTCTTGTAGATTTTATATTTTTCTACGCAACAGCGTGTGTTAGTTACTGTAGAACAATCACTGCTACAGTAGACCTGTTTGTTTTTTACAAAACTACTATCAAGGTGCACGAAAAACATTATTTATGAAAAGAAAATTCATTGTTTTTTTGGTCGAAATTGGGCCCCTAAACGTCGTGGGCCACCCCGCATTGCGGGGTCTGGCGGCACTGTAGTTCCGCCCCTGATTGTCATACATCCTTTGTCTCTTTAATGGAATAGAATGGGTAGTGTTACGGTCTGTGTATCTAGCGGTTGGTATTGAGGTTAGGGATGGGAGAAGGGGAAAGGGGTTGCGGACAAAGGGAAGGGGAAGGGCGAATAGTGATAAAAATAACTCACCCAGCCCCTTAATCAATAAAAATTATTGATTTGTACTTTAGAGTGATTAGATTGAATGATATGTATGCTAATGTCATATCATATTTAGTTTTTACGTCATTATTTTGGTGAACTTTAAATGTAGACATTTTAAACGGTGTGTCATTTGACACGACGTACTATAACGTTGTTGTTTTTTAAAACTTGAAGTTTATAATCTTAAGCAAATTTTTACTAAGGTGATCAAAAATTAAGATGACAATGTAAGATATAGAAAAACAAAATACATTGAGTGGTAAAAATAAAAAAATTATCATTAGACGTAATTTAATATGTATAAGTAAACTTTCTTAAAAATTAAAGAAGTTCAAGTCAAAAAGAAGATTGATGAAAACTGTTATACTAAAGCGAACATGGGAAGGTAATCTGGTGCAAGACTAAGATATAAATTCGTCTTCCTTCTAGGTTCATTGTCTTTTTTGGATGAGGTTAAACATCGCCATGTTTTCAAATATCGCGATGCAAACCCCGTTCTCTCCCCTCTTACTTAGTAATCACATCGTCTACCCATTGTTTACAAGACTCTTACAAAGAAAAAATATCCCACCCCTCTACTTGAGACATAAAATACAAAAGTGTATTGTGCCTTGTCGTCACAAAAAACGGTGGCGTCTAATGTTGTTAACCCTTGTCTTCCTAAATTATTTTTTAACTTGTTAAAGAAATTGAATGTTTAGTTAAGGATTCTGACGCGAATGTTTTCAAAGGGACGATACTCGTGGCTGTAAACAAGGCTGTTCTAATTTTAGAACAGTTGTCTTTCCTCTCGTTTCTCTATTAGGGAAGACACGCGACACGTCTTTTAAAATGTAAACAAGCGTGCACTGGGTGCACTTAAAATAAACCCCGCTGCGAAAATGTCAACGGCATGGTGACACTTTTTGGAAAACATACTTACTTACTTACTTACTTAATCCTCATCACTCCCTGTGGAGTATAGGGCAACAACAAATCTCCGCCATTCCACCCTGTCCTGGGCGAGCCACTTTAGTTCATGCCAGGTTTTGCCAGTAGCCTGTACTTCTTCTTCCATCTCCCTCCTCCATGTTCCCAGTGGTCTTCCTCTACTTCTCTTTCCGGGTGGGTTCCACTTCAGCGCCATGTTGGGGAGTCTTTTTTTGCTCATGCGTAGGACATGGCCCAGTCATCTCCATCTCCTCGTTCTAACTTCTGAGACAATGTCGTTTAATCCTGTCCTTCGCCATATTTCCTTGTTCGGGACTTTGTCGTCCCACTTTATCCTGAGGATGCGTTGGAGGGATCTTCTTTCAAAGCCTCTGAGTCGGCTGTCTACTTTCTTGTTTAGTTTCCATGACTCTGCAGCATAGAGGAGTACAGAACGTACATTAGACTTATAGATCCTTATTTTAGTTCTCTGCTGCAGTGAGGATGATTTCCAGATCTTAGCAAGTCTGTTGAAAGCTTGTGCCGCCATTGCTATTCTGGTGGCAATTTCTTTCTCCATGCTGCCATTTGCTGATATATAGCTGCCGAGGTACTTAAAGTCTTCGACCTCTTCTAGCTCTGCTCCATTCGCAAAGGTCTTGAGAGCACTTTTGGTTTTTATTTTCATTAGCTTGGTTTTTCCGGAGTTTATCTTTAGCCCAACGCTTTTGGCAATTTGCTCTATTCTTGTGGTTTTCGCTTGGATGTCTTTTTGGTCATGTGAAAGTAAAGCCAAGTCATCAGCAAAGTCACAGTCCTCTAGGTGGTTGGTAAGTTCCCAAACAATTCCTCTTGGCTTATCCTCAGTGGCTCTTCTCATAATCCAGTCTATTACCACCAAAAAGATGACAGGTGAGATGACACAGCCCTGTCTGACTCCTGTTTTTACCTTGAACCATTCACTTTGCTGATTTTCGTGTCGCACACAGCATTGGTTATCATAGTACATGTCCTTAAGTATGTTTATGACTTTTCCTGGAAAGCCATATAGCTCTAGTATCTTCCATAATGATGGATGGTGGATGCTATCAAATGCTTTCTCGAAATCTATGTAGTTGATGTAGAGAGACGAATTCCACTCCAGGGACTGTTCCACTATAGTGCGCAAGACAAATATTTGGTCGTTACATGACCTGTTGGCCCTGAAGGCAGCTTGTTCTTCACGAAGGATCCCATCAATTCCTTTCCTCATTCTTTGTAATAGGACTCTGCAGAAGACTTTTCCTGGTACTGACAGAAGATTAATGCCTCTCCAGTTCTCACAAACATTAAGGTCGCCCTTTTTGGGTAATTTGATAATGATTCCCCGTTTCCAAAAATCTGGGACTTTTTCTTCATTCCATACTTTGTTGAAGATCCCTAATAGAGTTTCTGCACCTATTTTTGGGTCTGCCTTTAGCATCTCCGCAGTGATTCTGTCCTCTCCTGGAGCCTTATTGCTTTTTTGTTTTTTGGATAGCTTCTATTATTTCTTGTTCTAGGATGGGTCCTCTATACATTTCAAAATGTATGTTCATGTCAGTGAAGTCAGCAGCTTCTTCTGGGTCTGGTCTGTTTAGGGTCTCTTCGAAGTATTCAGCCCATCTTTTCAATTGATGTTTCTCCGTTGTAAGAACTTTCCCGTTTTTGTCCTTGATAGTAGATGATCTATTTGCTATTCCTCCTGTTAGAGTCCTGATAATCTTGTAGACTGTTCTGCTATCTCCCTTATCAGCTGCAGCCTGTGCTTCTGTGGCCATTGTGTCTACATAGTTCCTTTTATCCTTCCTAGCATTCCTTTTTACCTCTTGTTGCAGTCTTCTATATTCTACATCGTTCCGTACCCTGCTTTCCATGGTTCCAGATAGTGTTTTGATTTTGGCTTCTCTTCTCTTTTCAATGAGATTCCAAGTATCGTTTGAGATCCATTCCTTCCTTTGTTTGTTCCTGTGTCCTAGTATGCATTGGCTTGTTTTCGTGTTTACATCCAGGATCTTCTCGCATTGAGTATTGGTGTCCTCTTCTGGTAGGTTCTCGAGTAGACTAAATCTATTTTTTAGTTCAATTGCGAAGTTTGCCTTAATGGTGGGATCTTTTAGTTTAGCTGAGTCAAATAGCTGGTGGTTTACTTTCCTGTCAACTCTCTTAAGCTTGAGTTGTAGTTTGCACAAGACTAGATTATGGTCGCTACCCACGTCAGCTCCTCTTATCGCCTTTACATCCCTCATGGATCTTCTCCACTTTTTATTTATAGCAATGTGATCGATTTGATTGCTGGTTCGCTTATCTGGGGATATCCAAGTGGATTTGTGTATTTCTTTGTGCTGAAATAAGCTGCCACCTATAACCAGACCATTTTCTAGGCAAATCTCTCTAAATCTTTGGCCGTTGTTATTTGCCTCTCCCAGCCCCTCCTTACCCATGCAGATCTCGTATCCTTCATTACTGGCCCCTATTTTTGCATTCATGTCTCCCATGACCACAAGAATGTCATGTTGTGGAGTCCTGTCGATTTGATCTTGTAGAGTGTGGTAGAACATGTCTTTGTCTTCATCCTTTGCTTGTTCTGTCGGGGCGTAGCACTGTATTACGGTAATCTTTACATGTCTTGAGTAGAATCTGGCTCTAAGCATGCGAGAATTGATTGGTTCCCACCCTATTAGGCTTTTCCTTGATATTTTATCCATGATAATACCAACTCCTTCCTGGTGTTGGTTATCAGATCTCCCAGAATAGATTATAGTTTCTCCTGATCCGAGTGTAGTCAGGCCTGAGTCTGTCCATCTCATTTCGCTGATACCCAGGATGTTGATCCTGTATCTTGACATTTCCTTGACCACTTGAGCTGTTTTGCTAGTTTCGTACATGGTACGCACATTCCAAGCTCCTATTCGTGTAATAATTTTGGGGGTTACTAAGGACTGTTTCAGAGTAGAGACTTCCTTGCGGCTTTCATCTAGACTCGTCATATCAGGCAAAGCTGCCTCGGTCCTCGGTTGCTCTCCCATGATGGTTTGATTTAGATCTGTTGCTGTTTCTGTAGCGTTTTTGTTTTTACATGGTGGGTCGCTAGCCCAAACCCAAAACCCTCCTCCTTTCCCATCCTGGACTTGGGACCAGACAATGGCGGAGTTTTTTGGAAAACACGCTTTCATGTAAATAAAATAAGGATCGCTTTTGTTGTCACCATGATAATGTATACCTATAAGTTCTCTCCGCCTTTATCGACCTAGTATGAATTTCGCGTGCGCGCGTATGTGTGTGTGTGTGTGTGTATGTATGTGTGTGTGTGTGTGTGTACGTGTATCTCAAAAAAGGGTATCATGTCAACACCTGGGCAACAAGTCATAGTCAAAAAGGCCTAATTCATTACAGATCTATAGGAAATCCGTCTTTACATGTGCTTACGTTAGGGGGAGTAAACTCGTTTAAATAAAAAAATGTATTTAAATATATAGAGTTATAGAACCTTAAAGTTAACAGATGATGAAAAAAAAAATAAAATAAAAAATTAAAATTAAAATCCACCTCCTCACCCACCTCACTCAGGTGGTGAAATCTTTTACTATATATCCTTTACTCCTACTCCTGTCCCCCTTCACCGACCTGCTCACCCCTTCACCTACGTGCTCACCCTTCAATCACCTGTTCACACCGTCACCCGCCTGCTTACACCCCTCACCCATGTTACTATAAGCGACTATGTATTGAACATTTGTTAAGTTTACACCGTGATATTTTAAAAGCCTATGATGACTTGGAAAAAACGTTAATAAATAAATAAAATATAAGAAGACTTTTGTTTTAATTTTAGTGTGTGTGTGTGTGTGTGTGTGTGCGTTTAACATACTCGTAACAGGAAACTTAAAAACTCATGACACTGTACGTTTAACTGATAGTGGAAAGTGTGGTACCATCTGTTGCACAACTGATGCACAGCTGTCGCCTGATGGTTAATGGCTACACTGGGTCGAGGCGAGTCGATCAATACATTCCCATTAAAAAAAAACGGGCAGCGCCGAGTAAATCGCTGTAAATCGCTGATGCGTGACCAACTATAATTAGGTGGACCATCATACTGATGGTCAGTGGGTGCGATCAATATTAACTTGGCCCTTGTACGGTGGTTGACAAGAACAAAGGATCGCGGATCGATATGTAACAGCTGTCGCTAATCGTTATCTTTAATGAATGTTCTATGTTTGTATACTTTAGCGTTGTGGTGGAGAATGGTCCCTATACAAAGTACACGCTAGTGTTAGTCTTTTATTTTAAACACCATACAACAAAGAAATTAAAATCAAACTAATTAAAATGAATTTCAAACAAATAAACAACAAGTAAACAAATAAACAAATTTAAAAAATTTAAAAATTTAAAAAATTTAAAAAATTTAAAAAATTAAAATCAAATCACGTAACTACTCAATAATAATAATTAAACTAATTATAAAATAAAATTTAAAAATTTAAAAAGTTTAAAAAAATTAAAATCAAATTACGTAACTCGTTAATAAAAATTACACAATATAAACAAAGTAATTAAATTAAACAACAAGTAAACAAACAAATTAAACAATTAAAAAAGTAAACAAATAATCAAATTACGTAACTCGTTAATAAAAATAAATTAAAATTTTAAAAATTCATTAAAACTAATTAAAAAACGCATTAAAATTACGTAACTAGGTCAATGATTACGTCACAAGGTCACTAATTACGTCACAAGGTCAACGGAGATTACGTCACCCCTCCTGCTCCGCCACCCTAGGGTGGGTAGTATTTTACTATATCTCATTGCGCCAGGCTCACCCACCCTCCACCTACGCCTCACCCACCCTTTGTGCCAGGCTGGGAGTATTTTACTATATCTCATTGTACCTTCACCCTCCCCTGCTCCTGCTCCGCCAACACCAGTTTGCGTAGTATTTTACTATATGTCGTTGTACCTGCAGCGCATCCTGCTCACCCACCCTCACCATCCTGCTCCGCCAGGCTGGGAGTATTTTGCTATATGTCATTGTACCTGCGGCGCATCCACCTCCCGAGTATTTTACTATATGTCATTGCTCCTGCGCCTCCCCTGCTCCGCCAAAAATACTAACCAAAAGTGACCTAATATACTACTTCTACCACTAGCCCTTCCGCACCCACTAGGGGGGGGGGGGTCATGAGCTTGGTCCGACTAGTGGCAAATTTCCGAAACCATGTGAAGGCCGCAGCTTAAAGTCATCATATCTGGTTAGGGTCGCGAGCAGACCCCAACCCCCCCCCCCCCCCCCCCCCCACGCTATAATGTAAGGAATTTGGGAGTCCGACATGCCAAGCTCTTCGGAAAGGATCTAAAAGGCACAATTAAACGCTGATGTGCTTCTATCAGACAGTACCGAAGCTGGGATGGTCTCAACTACTTTTCCTAAAGCCAAAAATTAGTAAACGTACACAAAACCGAAATTATTATTATATTCTTGACGATTATTTGTAGAATACTGGATAGTACATAATAGTAGTTCTACCAATAAAAAAAACCGTACATTTTACATTGTTAAATCACAACGGAAGTAGTATATTAGGTCACTTTTGATTAGTATTTGGGTGGGGGAGGCGGATGCACGAGAGGCCGATAGATATAGACGACTTTTGCTTCTTAATAGCGTTGGAAAGGGACCCACAATCCGTTAGTAGTATATTATGTCACTTTTGATTAGTATTTGGGTGGTGGAGGCGGATGCTCAAAGGATATATAGGAAAATACTCGGATGCGGATGCGCAATGAGATATAGTAAAATACTCACCCGCCTGGTGGTGGTGGAGGAGAGGGGGGCGAAGTGGTGGAGGAGAGGGGGAGTAGTGGTGGGGGTGGAGAAGAGTGGGGTGGTGGAGGAAATGGGGAGTAGTGGTGGCCTGGGGGGTGGTGGTGGTGGCGGAGGTACAATGAGATATAGTAAAATACTCCACCAACTGGTGGTGGTGGAGAGGGGTGGGGAGAGGGGTAGTGGTGGTGGAGAAGAGGGGGTGGTGGGGGTGAGGGGGAGTGGTGGTGGCCTGGGGGTGGTGGTGAATTTAATTACTTTGTTTATATTTTGTTTGTTTATTTTTAATTAGTTTAATTATTATTTTTTAATTTAAATTTTATTTTTTAAAAATTAGTTTGATTTTAAATTTTAAAATTTTATTTTTTAATTGTTGTTTATTTGTTGTTTAATTTGTTGGTTTGTTTATATTGTGTAATTTTTATTGACTAGTTAGGTAATTTTAATTTTTTAAATTTAAATTTTGTTATTTTAAATTTTAAATTATTTACTTTGTTTATATTTTGTTTGTTAATTTTTTAATTATTATTATTTATTATGAGATATAGTAAAATACTCACCCGCCTGGTGGTGGTGGCGGTGGAGAGGGGTGGTGGTGGTGGTGGTGGAGGAGAGGGGGAGTAATGGTGGGGGGTGGAGAAGAGTGGGGTGGTGGAGGAGAGGGGGATTAGTGGTGGCCTGGGGGTGGTGGTGGTGGCGGAGGTACAATGAGATGGTGGTGGTGAAGAGGGGTGGGGAGAGGGGTAGTGGTGGTGGAGAAGAGGGGGTGGTGGGGGTGAGGGGGAGTGGTGGTGGCCTGGGGGTGGTGGTGGTGGCGCAGCATGGGGTTTAATTCATTTTATTTCTTTGTATGTATGGTTAATAGTAAACCACGCCACCACCTGGTGGTGGTGGAGAGGGGTAGTCGTTACCCACCTGGGTGAGGGTGGGTGAAGAGGGTGGTGCAGGCCGGATGCGCAAAGGTTATATAGTAAAATACTCACCCACCCACCTGGGTGAGGGTGTGTGAAGAGGGTGGCGCAGGGTGCCGCAGGCCAGATAGACAACGGGATAAAGGAAAATACTCGCAGGGTGAAGGGTGAGGCGGGTGGGTGAGGGTGGGGGATGCGGATGCGGAGTAGGTCGGTAGGTCACCACCGACGACCTTGTGACGTAATCACCATCGGTAACCTTGTGACGTAATCACCAGAAGTAGCCTAGTTACGTAATTTTAATGAGTTTTTTAATGAGTTTGTTTGTTTTTAATTAGTTTTAATTTTTTATTTTGACCCAGATACGTAATGTTAATGAGTTTTTATTACGTAATTTGATTATTTGTTTGATTTTAATGAATTTAATTACTTTGTTTATATTTTGTTTGTTTATTTTTAATTAGTTTAATTATTATTTTTTAATTTAATTTTTTTTTAATTAGTTTGATTTTTTAAAAATTAGTTTCATTTTAAAATTTAAATTTTTATTTTTTAATTGTTGTTTACTTGTTGTTTAATTTGTTGGTTTGTTTATATTGTGTAATTTTTATTGACTAGTTACGTAATTTTAAATTTTTAAATTTTAATTTTGTAATTTTAAATTTTAAATTTATTTACTTTGTTTATATTTTGTTTGTTTATTTTTTAATTATTATTATTATTATTTAATATTTAAAATTTTAATTTTTTAATTTTAATGAGTTTGAATTTTTTTATTTATTTTGTTTTTAATTAATTTTTATTAACTAGTTATGTAATTGGATTATTTGTTTGTTTGTTTGGTTTTTATTCATTTGTTGTTTGTATGTTGTTTATTTATTTGATATATTTCTTTTCTTTGTTGTATGGTGTTTAAAATAAAAAGGCTAACACTAACGTGTACTTTGTGTATAACATCCATTAGCGACACCTGTTACTCATTGGCGACAGCTGTTACGTATCGACCCGACACCAAAGCTTTTCGTTTGACTGGGCCCATACACGTCCAGAGTTAATATTGATCCCACCCACGGGATCATCATCAACATGATAGCCCGCCTAATTAAATTGGTCATGCGCCATGGATTAATGGCGGGTTCACTGAAGCGAACACCACAGGGGTCTGACGTTTAATGAGAAGGTGCTAAGTGGTTATCCGCGAAGCCATCGTTAAGTGTGGCAACAGCTGTTACCACATTAATGAGTTTTCCCGCACTTAGCGACGGCTCCGGACTTTTTTTTTTTTCATTAGACTACCTCTGTCCATTAACTATGTTCACATATCGTACGACTGGTCATATATTGATCATATTAAAATTATGGTTACCACATGTCCTACGAACCGTCCCTTGATATGTATGAAAGATTAATGGTTGTAACTATTCGCTTATAGTGAGGGTCAGCGAAAACATAATATATTTAAGGGTTGGAATTTTCTTCCATCCACCGTTAAATCAGGTTTTGAGACGAAACAAATTCTCGCTAGGCTCGTTCTTTTTAATGGGCGACAGGTAAATGTCACTTAGTACGTTGGTACGTGAGGTATGCGGGGTAGACATGTTTTTACAAGTCTGGAAAAGTAATTAAGTTTTTTATGACCGTTCCGATTTTCTTTTGATCTGAATACCAACTGGCCACCCTGAGACAGATAAACATAACATGCGTTCAATACATACTCGATTATAGTAACATGGGTGAGGGCGGTGAGCAGGTGGGTGAAGGGTGAACAGGTGGGTGAAGAGAGGAGAAAATGGGCAAAAAGGGAACAGGAGTAGGAGTAAAGGATATATAGTAAAAGATTCCACCACCTAAGTGAGGTGGGTGAGGAGGTGGATTTTAATTTTAATTTTAATTTTTTTATTTTATTTTTTTATCAGCTGTTAACTTTAAGGTTCTATAACTCTATATATTCAAATACATTTTTTGATTTAACCGAGTTTACTTTCCCTAACATAAGTAGGCCTACATGTAAAGAGGAGTTTCCTATAGATCTGTAATGAATTAGGCGCGCGAAATTCATACTAGGTCGGTAAAGGCGGAGAGAACTTATAGGTATACATTATCATGGTGACAACAAAAGCGATCCTTATTTTATTTACATGAAAGCGTGTTTTCCAAAAAGTGTCACCATGCCGTTCTCATTTTCGCAGCGGGGATTATTTTAAGTGCACCCCCTGCACGTTTGTTTACATTTTAAAAGACGTGTCGCGTGTCTTCCATAATAGAGAAACGAGAGGAAAGACAACTGTTCTAAAATTAGAACAGCCTTGTTTACAGACACGAGTATCGTCCCTTGTGAAAAAATTCGCGTCAGAATCCTTAACTAAACATTCAATTTTCTTTAACAAGTTAAAAAATAATTTTGGAAGACAACGGTTATCAACATTAGACGCCACCGTTTTTGTTTTCTGTGACGACAAGGCACAATACACTTTTGTATTTTATGTCTCAAGAAGAGGGGTGGGATATTTTTTCTTTGTAAGCGTGTTGTAAACAATGGGTAGCGGAGGTGATTACTAAGTAAGAGGGCAGAGAACGTGGCTTGCATCGCGATATTTGAAAACAAGGCGATGTTTAACCTCAACCAAAAAAGGCAATGAACCTAGAAGGAAGACGAATATCTTAGTCTTGCAGCAGATTACCTTCCCATGTTCGCTTTAGTATTACAGTTTTCATCAAACTTCTTTTTGACTTGAACTTCTTTAATTTAAGAAAAGTTTACTTATACTTAATACATTACGTCTAATTACATTTTTTTTTATTTTTACCACTCAATGTATTTTGTTTTTCTATATCTTACATTGTCATCTTAATTTTTGATCACCTTAGTAAAAATTTGGTTTAGATTATAAACTTCAAGTTTTAAAAAACAACAACGTTATAGTACGTCGTGTCAAATGACACACCGTTTAAAATGTCTACATTTAAATTTCACCAAAATAATGACGTAAAAACTAAATATGATATGACGTTAGCATACATATCATTCAATCTAATCACTCTAAAGTACAAATCAATAATTTTTAATGATTAAGGGGCTGGGTGAGTTATTTTTATTCGGGTGCCCAGGGAAGGTTTGGAGTTAGTTGGGACAGAGTTTATACAAGAGTCAGTGAAGTTTTCACCGAGGCAGTTTTCGAAGCTAGACCAGGCATGTTTAGGAATTGGTTGGTGCAGAGTTTATACTAGGGTCGGTGAAGTTTTCACCGAGGCAGTTTTCGAAGTTGGTGCATGCATGTTTTAGAGTTGGTTGATGTAGAGTTTATACTAGAGTCGGAGGAGTTTTGATTTCACCGAGGTTGGTTTCAAAGTTGGTACATGCATGTTTTGGAACTGTTAAGTGCCGAGTCTATACTAGGGTCGGTGAAGTTTTCACCTAGGCATGTTGGTACATGCATGTTCTTGGAATTGATGAAGGCAGAGTTTATACTACAGTGGAACGGTTTTTGTTTTCACCAAGGGAGTTTTCAAACTCGGTCCATGGATGTTTAGGAGTTGGTTGGTGTAGAGTTTACACTAGAGTGGGACGGTCTTTGTTTTCACCGAGGTGTGTTTCAAAGTTGTTACATGCATGTTTTGGAATTGATGGGGGCACAGTTCATACTAGAGTGGTATGGTTTCACCGAGGCATGTTTCAAAGTTGGTACATGCATGTTTTGGAAATGGTGAGGCAGATTTAACCTAGGGTCGGTGAAGTTTTCACCGAGGCAGGTTACAAAGTTGGTACATAGATGTTTCGGAGTTGGATGGGAACGTTGTCACAACCACCACCCCCAGGCCACCACTACTCCCCCTCTCCTCCACCACTACTCCCCCTCTCCTCCACCACCACCACCACCACCACCCATCTCCGCCACCACTACCCCTCTCCCCACCCCTCTCCACCACCACCAGTTGGTGGAGTATTTTACTATATCTCATTGTACCTCTGCCACCACCACCACCCCCCAAGCCGCCACTACTCCCCCTCTCCTCCACCACCCCACTCTTCTCCACCCCCCACCACTACTCCCCCTCTCCTCCACCACTACTCCCCCCTCTCATCCACCACCACCACCACCCCTCTCCACCACCACCACCAGGCGGGCGAGTATTTTACTATATCTCATTGCGCATCCGCATCCGAGTATTTTCCTATATATCCTTTGAGCATCCGCCTCCACCACCCAAATACTAATCAAAAGTGACATAATATACTACTAACGGATTGTGGGTCCCTTTCCAACGCTATTAAGAAGCAAAAGTCTTCTATATCTATCGGCCTCTCGCGCAATGGATTTTGATTTTTTTTTCAAAAGAATTTTGCCGACAACAGAGTGTGATTTATTGTAGGAGAAAGACGACTCGGCTTTCATCAATGGGAAAAAGAATATACTAGAGCATGGGGCGGAGTCTATAGAATAAAGATAATCTAACCGCAGATACAGTATTCTTTTTACAAATCAACCATCAAGTCAAAAATGCAAGAAAATTACACTTTTTTTTAACTATTAAAAAAATCTATTATGGTCGGCTGTGGGCCCCTAAACTGCCCCCCCCCCCGCATTGCCGGGTCTGGCGGCAATGTAGTTCCGCCCCTGCTAGTGTACAAACATGTAGTTTATTATAAACTAATTATTGAATAATTATTATTGCTATTATTTATAAGTTTGTAAATTTAATCAGTTGATGAATAAGAAAACGACAGATCTATGAAGATATAAATACGTTTGGTACATGTCATTTGTACGTTTATCTGCTATCTGTTCATTTGTATTTCAACAGAGTAACTTATTTGCAAGTGTAACGTTAAATTAAGCATCAGTATATTGTTGATTGTTGTAAAAATCGTACTGCATACTCTATGACTGTTGTAAGTGTCGTACTATGTACTGTAAGCTTGTCAAATTATTGTGATTTGTAGACGTCTTTGTGTAGCATTTTCTCAATAAACAGCCTATTGTCAAAGACTTGTCATGGTATTAAAGTTCCTAATTTAAAAAGAGAGAAATCCCAATTCAACATGAAAGTGACATATGACAGTTCCACTTCAACACTGACATATGACAGTTCCACTTCAACACTGACATATGACAGGTCCACTTCAACACTGACATATGACAGTTCCACTTCAACACTGACATATGACAGTTCCACTTCAACACTGACATATGACAGTTCCACTTTAACACTGACGTGACATATGACAGTTCCACTTCAACACTGACATATGACAGTTCCGTGTCAACACAGACATATGACAGTTCCACATCAACACTGACATGTGACAGTTCCACTTCAACACTGACATGTGACAGTTCCACTTCAACACTGACATGACATATGACAGTTCCGTGTCAACACAGACATATGACAGTTCAACATCAACACTGACATATGACATTTCCTTTTCAACACTGACATATGATAGTTCCACTTCAACACTGACACATGACAGTTCCACTTCAACACTGACACATGACAGTTCCACTTCAACACTGACATGTGGCAGTTCCACTTCAACACTGACATATGACAGTTCCACTTCAACACTGACATATGACAGTTCCACTTCAACAGTGACATGACATATGACAGTTCCACTTCAGCACTGACATATGACAGTTCCACTTCAACACTGACATATGACAGTTCCACTTCAACACGGACATATGACAGTTCCACTTCAACATTGACATATAACAGTTCCACTTCAACACTGACATGACATATGACAGTTCTACTTTAACACTGACATGACATATGACAGTTCCACTTCAACAGTGACATGACATATGACAGTTCCACTTCAGCACTGACATATGACAGTTCCACTTCAACACTGACATATGACAGTTCCACTTCAACACTGACATGACATATGACAGTTCCACTTCAACACTGACATATGACAGTTCCACTTCAACACTGACACATTAGAATCAAAGTTTGGACGGATGTAAAATGTAGTCTAATTCAATAAACTGTAAGTATAGCAGCACACAAAAGTAAATCTGAGCACTACGATTCAGTAACTTCATTACGTTCACAATCCTGTGATCGACAATGTTATGGTTAGGATATATCAATGAATAGCAAAGTCTAGTTAGTTGAGACGAATTTATTGAACAATAACAAGTTTTATGTACACAAAATTTCAGTCTATTGCAGAAAATCTGTTAAAGATTTGTTCAGTAATTACAATATTGTTGTTTTTTTTTATTAAAATACTTTTCCAAATATTTAAAATTAAGTTATTTGCTTTTCTTTTCTAAATACATTTTTATCTTAACATAAATGTAACTATTTTTTTTAAATACTGTTGCGTTATCTTTTTAAATGTACTTTCAATTTAAACTTCTGAAAAAAACAAATAAATTATTGTATGCAATAAATATAAAAAATATGTTCCACAAGTATCGAGAGATTCAGCAGTAATTTACAGCAAGAAATTTGTCAACATTTTGTGCAAAGAAAAACAATTGAAACATTTAAAAATAAATGAAAAGAGTTCAAAGGTCAAATATTAAAAGGGTACACACAAGGTCACGTTCCATTTAGGATGTCTGACTGGGTTGGGGAGTGAGGGGGTGTTTTCATAGAGAAACGGTAACCCCAGACAGCAGATTTCATAGAGTAAACGATAAATTCGGTGTAACAATTTTCCTAAAGTGAAGCTAACTTCAGACAACAGATCTAGCCGAGTTATCTGGATGGATTGAGCTCTTGCATGTGGAGATTTATTTGATAAATATCTAACAGGAGAAATGGTGTACTAGTTGACTTGTAATAGAACACACACACACACACACAAACAGACAGACACACACATACACACGCAAACACACAGGTTAACGACCTTAACAAAAAAAAAACCTGCCAGAATACTCGCGGGAGGGATGACCAATCAAAACATTCAACCCAAAATTCAATCAATAAAAATTTCTAATTGCTCCCGACAGGAAACGTTTTCCATCAATAACCAAGTGAGTGTTGATTGATTTAAGTAGGTCAACTGATCAAGTTAGTGTTGATTGATTTAAGTAGGTCAACTGATCAAGTGAGTGTTGAATGATTTAAGTAGGTCAACTGATCAAGTGAGTGATGGTTGATTTAAGTAGGTCAACTGATCAAGTGAGGGTTGATTGATTTAAATAGGTCAACTGATCAAGTGAGTGTTGAATGATTTAAGTAGGTCAACTGATCAAGTGAGTGATGGTTGATTTAAGTAGGTCAACTGATCAAGTGAGTGTTGATTGATTTAAGTAGGTCAACTGATCAAGTGAGTGTTGATTGATTTAAGTAGGTCAACTGATCAAGTTTAACGGGCGATTTATAGCAATTTATTTATTTTAGGCTCAAATCCAATCCAAAACAGAATAATGAGCAAACTCACGATATTTATTTTTGTAGTCTACGTGTCCATGATCTTCATTTCAAATGGAGACATTTATATCGCGTCGTAATCCCGACACACAAGTGTTATGTGTTGTCCTTGTCGGGAAATTCCCCGACGGGAAATGATTACAGACCTAGCCTGAGTGACCTCTGACTTCAGGGGGAATTATTGAAAAGGGGGATAAATATTTCCTGGGCAGACGGCACGAAGTCGTCACACGTCATGGCGCCTGGTCACGTGATCACGTGCCGCGCGTGACGGGAACATCAACATCACGTGACACAAAATTTTTAATAAAATACACGCTCTCGTAGATCGGGCGCTGGTATAAAAATAGTTGATTGGATGAAGATACAAGTCCAGCAGTTAGAAATTCGATATCACAAAATTCATGTCACAAATTTGATATCACAAAAAATAAAACCAGATGCGCACACAGTCAATGTCTGTTGTTGAAGTGCAAGCAAGTTTTTCTTAACATAATCACATACCATTTGAAATATGAAAAAGTATTTTTTTAAAAATAGGCCTATATTCCTTTAAATAACATACATTAATAAATAAAGGTTTCGAACCCATAGGAATTAGCAGAAGATACATTATTTAATTGAACTTCTGTAATGCAAATTAATACAAAGTTTGTTATATTTGATATATACAGAATTATGTATAACAGGTTTTTTATGTTTGCGCAAATAAAAAAAGGACAAATGTATCAAACTTTTGTTCGAGAAAAAAATTGAAATATTAGTAAAATTATGACAGTATAAAAAAGAGAAAAATGTAAACACAGTTCAACTCAATCCAGTCCGTCAACGAGCTAAGAATAGCTTTCAAAATACTTCCTATGTGGGTGTGGTCTTTGGTTCAAATATTCACTGTACGGTGTCATATGATCATCCACGTGTTACATAACATAACAATGTGACCTTGTAATTTTACCCAGAAGCGTAGCGACCCTTTCCGGCGCCCGGGGACAAACTTTCAAGCATTCGATTTGCACCCCCTCAAGCTTTCAATTTATTTTACCAACCCATTTTGGCGCCCCCTAAAGTCGGCGCCCGGAGACATATGACCCTCCCCCCCGCCCCCCTCGCTACGCCTCTGGTTTTACCTACCTCAAATCTGTTAATAGAATCAACATTTATAGTAACCACGCCACCACCCCACCACCCTAACCCCAGTTAAACTCAAGGTTAAACTTCGATCCCTTTCTGTTATGTAACAAGTGTATAATCCCTTTACTATCCGTTTAATAACTTTTTAAAAAGCTTTTATTTAACTCACTTCCTCGTCAGTATGTCTGTCTGTCTAGATCGAAACGCCCGACTATTTAAATAACTATAAAGAAAAGTGTGGGTCTCTTCCTAAATATTAGTAAAGGTATCCAATAGATAATAAAGTGACCCACGCTTTTCTTTATAGTTATTTAAATAGTAGTGTATAATTTATTTTCTACTTTTTAGTGCATTATTACATAAAAGCTTGTTATTAAAACGCTTTTTTATGAATATTTTTTTCAAGTCCGTTTGTTCTATCAAGTTCCCCACCTACGTCCCACGTCAACCAACTCCGACATCCACTCCCCACGCTCAGTCAAGTGTACCAATATTGTACCCACGCTCAGTCAAGTGTACCAATATTGTACCCACGCCCAGTCAAGTGTACCAATATTGTACCCACGCTCAGTCAAGTGTACCAATATTGTACCCACGCCCAGTCAAGTGTACCATTTTTGTACCCCACGGTCAGTCAAGTGTACCATTATTGTACCCACGCTCAGTCAAGTGTACCAATATTGTACCCACGCCCAGTCAAGTGTACCATTTTTGTACCCCACGGTCAGTCAAGTGTACCATTATTGTACCCCACGCCCAGTGAAGTGTACCAATATTGTACCCACGCCCAGTGGAGCGTGCCATTTTTGTACCGTGTTCAGTTAATGACGATCCTCTCGTCCTTGGACCCCCCCTTGGGGTCGCCGAGCCCCCCCCCCCCCAACTTCTCGACCTCCTTGACCTTGTGTTTGTCCTTGCCCTTGTCCGTGTTGTTGTTGGTGGCGCCGTTGTTGTTCTGGACGGCCGTGAAGTTCTTGAGCTGGGCGTCGCCCTCCACGTTCCCGACGTCCCAGACGTTCAGGGTCCCGTCGTACGATGACGTGAACAGCTTGCCCTCAACCACCTGCAAGTAGGTCAAGGTCAGGTCAAGCACAGCTACTGTTTTAATCGTTAGCAGTTAGTTGGAGGTTGTATCGATTCACTTTTAGAAAACCTGAACTGTTTTACAAATTTATTTTGTTTAAAAAAATATTTTTCAAATTTCCATTCTTTTATATCTCTATTTCGTTTTAAAATATTTTTTTTAAAAGTATGATTACTAATTGTAAAAAGCTAAATGAAAATAAAATATAAAAGTGCAATATAAGCTGACAAAATGTAATGGAAAAAAAGAAAATTTTATATAAACATTTCAAAATGTCCTACACAGGGGGATTAAAACAAAGTTCAAAGATCAAGTTTCTCGGCTAGAACTAGTGATGGAAAAATAATAAAATGTTTCATGAGAAAGTTCACATCTGTGTGTTCTCTATTATTTGTGTGTTTTGTGACATTAGTGTGTTCTGTGCTATTTTCCTTTCTTGTGTGTGTTCTCTGTCGTGGTGTACACAAGACGTAAACACAATCAGCTGGACGCGTTCACTGTATGTAAAGAACCGCACCCGCGGAAAAGGAAAAATACGTTAAAAAACTTGAACTCTTAGGAATTGAAGATCCTTATACTGTTATTGACAGTTTCGTATAAATAAATATGTGGACAAAATTTCTAAATAAAAATACTGTTAGTAATACTGTTTGCGTTTAGAGTTAAAGTAGCCGAATCTGATCAAATGCAGTTCTCGATACTTTGTTTCATGTAAGGACAGTAAAATAATAAACTTCATTTTAATTATAAAAGATAACTATTAATAAAACAAATATGCTCGACCTTCACAAATACTAATAGTAAAAGACAAAGTCAAAAGTAATAGGCTAATAAGAATAATAAGATCTAATAGTAGGCCTAATACCTGGCTCCGCTGGGTAGACATAGAATCTAGAATCTACTTCTTTACTTAAATTTAATTACTTTAGATCTACATTCGATTCAAAATACACCCATAATAAATCAAAAGTAGTCATAATAGGCCTAATAAAGCATTTAATTGTCTCTAAGATCTAAAATCTCGCTCTATTATCTAATCATTTTTTTAGCAAACGAAATTTTCTGAAATTGAAATAGATTATATGACTAGACTTAGATCTAGAATCTGCTACTTAAATTAAATTGTAAAAACTTTATACAAGCATGTAGTTGATATTATTGAAGTAGAAGGCTTTAATAAATTACTAAGGCCTACCTACTTTGTTGTCTTTTTACAGCAATATGTATCTGATACTGGACTGAGTTTAATTAAATTCAAATTCATATCTAGTAATTGGTCTACTAAGTTTTTGTAGCCTAGTAGTACAATCTAGATCATACCAGCCAACAACAAATAACCACATTATTATTATTTGGTTAATGATTAGGCTAAATTTTTAAAAAAATCCACTGTTTATAAAAGAAACAAATCAAGCTAGAAACATTATAAGTGAGATGGTTTAGAATAATAACAATGGACCCAGTCTACAATTGATACAATTGCAGGTCTACATAGGGCCTACAGTCTAGTAGTTTACAGTAGGCACCTAGTGTGTAGCTAGTATACTAGTGTGTAGCTGTCCAGAGTTAAGATTCTTAATGCCTTAATGCTTTCCCCTGATAAGCCGTGTGTGCTATAAATGACATAACATGACATCGAGGTGAGAAATGTTGAGGGGAGAGCAGTGGGACTTTCCCCTTTGTTCTCCCTGCTGGGCCCTGAGGGTCAAAATTATATAAGAAATACTATCTCTGTGGGGCTGGGTATCACGGAGGTGAGACATTTTCAGGGGAGGGCAGGGCAGACTCCTCTTTGGTTTTATTGTGGGCTAGATACAGGTGGGGGCAGCCATCATGAGGGTTGAACGTCAGTATTAATGTGTCTGATTACTTCCCTGCTGGATTATAAGGGTCTTAAATTGTAAAACATGCTACCCAGATTGGTTATTACCCATGGATTATATTAGCCGTTGTAGTGTGGGTTTTGTAGGAGTTAAGTGGTCTCACGTTTGCTACAGTAGATAACCTCTAATATATTACTGCATTTGATCAGCTTCGTCTACTTAAACTCTAAACGCAAACGGTATTACTAACAGTATTTTTATTAAGAAATTTCGGCCACATATTTATATTATCCACGAAACTGTCAATAACTGTATAAGGATCTTCAATTCCTAAGAGTTCAAGTTTTTAAACATATTTTTCCTTTTCCGCGGGCGCGATTCTTTACATACGGTGAACACGTCCAGCGCTGGTGAACACGTCCAGCGCTGGCGAACAGCTGATTGTGTTTACGTCTGATGTACACCACTGTGGCGGCGGGCGTAGGTATCACGTGATTTAGGTCACGTGTTTGCAAGGACTCTATAGGAATCAAGATCAGGCTTAGGCCCAGACAATTATGATAGAAAAGTCTGGATCTAGGACTAGACTACTAGATGTAGTAGTAATTAATTAATGAGCTGATATACTTAAGTCACTACAGTCCTAACTATTTTTTATCCGCCCTTTTCTATCTAGAGACCTATTTCATTTATAGCCTGTAGGCATATATATAAATTAGGTAATCTATCGTTTTAGGTACGTAAAATCGCCCGCGACTAGTAATGTGAAAAACAGGTGACTCCTTACATTTTAATAATTATTTCACATTTTCAGGAGGATTTATGTTTTGAAAAATACAAAAATGTTTCCTTGTTTCATTTATGTACCTGTTTTTAAACAATTGAATTAAAACTTTTCAGTAATAAATGAACACCAACGATGTTTCCAACAGATGCAACCATGCTCATTTACTATAGCAGCCATCTTGTTAAAGTTTTATTTTTATAGACTTATAGCGCAAGATTCAGGCGGAAGTCACTCTATTTTACAAATGGCTGCTGTTTATATAGAAAATCTAGTAAATCTTGCTTGCAGACAATGCTGTTTAAAGTTAATTTCTGGCCTATGTTGATATATTTAATCATTGATTTAGGTTTATTATCCATTTATCTATAATATTTGACACAAACATATCACAATATACTTCTATTACAGCCTTGACAATGAGGTAACGTTTTCGTACATTAATAGCCGCGGGCGATTTTACGTACCCAAAACGATAGATTACCATAAATTATATGTATCCAACACATTAAAGTTACAATGAGTCTAAACTGATGTTAATATTTAATTCATTTCAGGTGCACAAGCAAAACCCAAGTGGAAAAACCTGCTTGATACATTTAGAAAGGAGCATATCAAGATTAGCAACAAAAGAGTAACTGGCAGTATAGCTCCAAACAAACCATGGACATTATAATCAATTATCCTTTATGAATGATTGTTTCGCTTCCAAGCAAACGATAAGCAGCATACATATACCTTCAACTTCAATTCAGTATCGAGTGAAACCATTGTTTAAAAGATATTTTATTTTTGATGACACTGATTCAAATTGTATTCAAGTTGTGGAAGAAGCAATTGCTAAAGATCCTGACCCAGGATTAATTAATTTTGTGTTATGCCTGAATAAAACAATTAATTGAAAAATGTATGTTGTTTACTGTTTTATTATTTTTAAGAGGTCTTCAAATGCAGGCCTAAACTGTAATGGAGTATTGCCTATACCAGTAGTTAAAATAATAATTCAATGAGGCCTGTGTCTTATGAGATGTATTTCTAATGATCATGCTATTTAAACATGTTTTACAGATTTGCTTAATAAATTAAAACAATGAATAACGCTTTTTAAATGATCAAAAACCAATACCATTTTAGTTTGTAACAATCTAACATGTAACTGACATTGAGTTAGAAAATTAAGTCTAACTAGTAGGCCTAACTGGTGGAAATGGTGGAGGCCCTATGTTCTATAAGGAGCAAGGAGGACTAAGTCAAAGTTAGTCAAGTAGGCCTAACTAGTAGGAATTATTGATATTGATCAGGTGATTTGGCCAATGATTATATTATTATCTATGAATAATATCAATAAAACAAACATAACAACAAAAAAAGAAGTTTATTTCAATTAAATATCAAATTCAACATGTTCCATAATACTTCAGATGGTGTCTTCAGTCTTCAAAGGCCTTAGCGCATTGCTGCTGTTGGTAATGGTACATGCTTTTTAGTGAGGCATCTCCACATAATATCACATGTCTCATAGATAATTGTGGTGATAGGTCAATGGACAGTTCGATATTAGTAGGCCAATACAGTTGTAGTGAGGGGCCTATCTGTAAATGAAATTATTTTAATTTAGCACTAAAAGCAGGCCAGAACATAGAATCAAGACCTTATAGTTATAGATTAGATCTACTCCCCACTACTGAGGTATTGCAACCAAATGTATAGCTTAGATTTTACTTGTTTTAAATGTATAGATTACATAGAACACATAATTGTAATAATTAATGGTATTTAGAATAGGCCTTACTCAACTTACTGTAACAAAATATCTTATTTAATAAGAATTAAATGTACAAAGACACTTGCCTCAATGTCAAAGCCAAGCGTTTCTTTGGAGAAATACATTTCCGATATGATTTTTTCTTTCCTTTTCATTAAGCAAAATAATCTTAGAAGCATCATTGTTTTCTGCTAAAATATGAATCTGCATTTGTTCGTAGATTTTTTGTAATGAAAACAATGCCTGCCGGTGGTCAGACATACGTTCTGACGGGCTACAGTGTAACCGCTGGGGCGCACCCCTCTTCGGCAGATTGGACAACACCTGACGTCAGATGAAAAAATTCGGTCTGCCGACGGATAGTGTAACCGCAGCCTTACCTTTCCCTCAATGAGTTAGGTATGTGGTCAGTCACCTTTACCTTTCCCTCAATGAGTCAGGTATGTGGTCAGTCACCTTTACCTTTCCCCCAATGAGTCAGGTATGTGGTCAGTCACCTTTACCTTTCCCTCAATGAGTCAGGTATGTGGTCAGTCACCTTTACCTTTCCCCCAATGAGTCAGGTATGTGGTCAGTCACCTTTACCTTTCCCCCAATGAGTCAGGTATGTGGTCAGTCACCTTTACCTTTCCCCCAATGAGTCAGGTATGTGGTCAGTCACCTTTACCTTTCCCTCAATGAGTCAGGTATGTGGTCAGTCACCTTTACCTTTCCCCCAATGAGTCAGGTATGTGGTCAGTCACCTTTACCTTTCCCTCAATGAGTCAGGTATGTTGTCAGTTACCTTTACCTTTCCCTCTATGAGTCAGGTATGTGATCAGTCACCTTTACCTTTCCCCCAATGAGTCAGGTATGTGGTCAGTCACCTTTACCTTTCCCTCAATGAGTCAGGTATGTGGTCAGTCAACTTTACCTTTCCCTCAATCAGTCAGGTATGTGGTCAGTCACCTTTACCTTTCCCTCAATGAGTCAGGTATGTGGTCAGTCACCTTTACCTTTCCCCCAATGAGTCAGGTATGTGGTCAGTCACCTTTACCTTTCCTTCAATGAGTCAGGTATGTGGTCAGTCACCTTTACCTTTTCCTCAATGAGTCAGGTATGTGGCCAGTCACCTTTACCTTTCCCTCAATGAGTCAGGTATGTGGCCAGTCACCATTACCTTTGCCTCAATGAGTCAGGTATGTGGTCAGTCACCTTTACCTTTCCCCCAATGAGTCAGGTATGTGGTCAGTCACCTTTACCTTTCCTTCAATGAGTCAGGTATGTGGTCAGCAGAGGCGTATCCAGGTTTTCGTTGTAGGGGGAGCGAAAAGAGCAAAAAAGGCGCTGAATTTTTAACTCGTTCTATATACGTGTATTATATATATATATATATATATATATATATATATATATATATATATATATATATATATATATATATATATACATATATAAAATTACTAGCTGTATGTCATTACTTCGCTATGATGTAAAATAAATTGAAAGTAGCACTCTGACGAAATAAGAAAAAACACACAATGTAGGCCGACAAAACAAAAATTGTATCAATCTAAACAAAAGATGTATATATATATATATATAGATATATATATACACACACACTACAACCAAAAACAATTAACGTAACACAATCTGTTTTGTAACTCTTGTAAAAACAATTTCTTACATTATTATTCCTGGGAAATTATTTAAGACGAGAAAAATGGCCCGTTGAGGAAGGATACAACGGGCGCTAGGCTGATAGTGCTGTCTCTTTTCTCTAAACTAAACCCCCCCCCCCCACCCCCAGCCCCCCCACCCCCACCCCATCCCCCAAAAAACATGTCTACCGTCCCATTCAACGAAATATAATTATATACTTTTTCCAGTGTCCGCCCCCTCCCCGAAAATTCTACCCCCGCCCCCGAAAATTTCAAGTACCCCCACCCCTCTCCGGGGAGGAAAAAGTCTGAAAGAAACACTGGTGTCGCGCTTAGCCACTACCCGAAGAATTGCATTAAAGAAATTGCAAGAAAACCACTTTTTAGATTAGACACATTAATTAGGCGGTAATTTTATTATAGAGTATCGATGAGGAAATTTCTTTTGAGTTGGGGAGGGGGGGGGGGGGGCTCAGACGTTCTTACGCGGGGATGGGGCTTCGCCCCTACTCGAAGAATTGTATGAAAGAAACTCTTCACGCAAACCACTTAGATTAGACAAAATTGCCTTTGTATTCAATGTTTACTCGAGAATCAATGACGTCATATTACTGTGTGCACTCTCCGACTTAAGATACTGTGCTAAATGTGGCGACGTCATACTTCGTTTTTCGAATTACTATGCAGGTTTTTAATTTGCTTGTGTTTTCTCTAGAGCGTTCTTGTCAGACAGAGCGTTCTTGTCACATACACAGACAGCGAAACTATTATTATTTAAGATAAGTGAAATAGGGGAAATAATCACTCTCTTAATATAAATATGTATATATCTACACATTTAATTATAAATGTCAAAACAAATAAATAATTACTTTAGAATATAATGAAATTGCTTAACACTATTCGTGTTTACGAAATGTTTTTGTCTATAATCAGAATTTAATATATCATCATCATAAATGCTAAAGTATCACAGCATAATGAAAGTTTTTAAAATCAGAGTTGGTATAAAACCACGCTTTTGGTAATAATAGAAAAAAATTCGGAATAACAGCCTACATTTAACTACATTACGGTCTTTTTGTTAAGATCATATAATTTTTAATTAACAACTGCTTCTTTGTGTTCTTTAAAGATCATCTTTTAACATAGTAATAGGTATGGGTTAGATCACTGTATTGATCACATACCTTTTTACTGGTAATTGCAAAAACAATAATCACAGAGTTTTACGTTTAAAAAGCTAATTTTCTGGGGGCATGGTTCTTTGGTACTTCATTACGCGTTTTTCTACATGTACTTAACAGATCAGTTCGGAGTGGGTTGGGGGGGGGTCAACTTCATTCACCACTGTCTGTTCACTTTAGGTCAATTATCCAACCCAGTGTATACCTAGGTGTGACATTAATGTCGCTCTACACAATTGTGGTGGTGAGGTGTGTGTGTGGGGGGGGGGGGGGGGGGGGAGATAACCAACTCATAGTGAACATAGCGTCAGTTTTAGATGACTGTTCTAAACATACATATATATTACACAAATATATATTACACAAATATATATTACACAATTAGATTTAAATAAGTAGCAGTGGTATTATGACAATATTTTTTCCCCAGAGGAGTGCATGGGGAGGGAGGTTGTAACTGTTTCATATAATTTGTAATCGTAATCACTATCGCCGAAACTGTAAGAATACTACTAAGTCATCGTGATGACGTTGTTGAACTGGTCAAAATTTCCCCACCGCTACGCAGTTTGCCCATAAGAAAATTTAAATAGAGGTGTCACATCAGTTGTATTTGTTTCTGTATTGTAATTTTTTTTTAAATTAATCACACGATTCAAACTGTATATATAAAGTAATTATGTGTGAAGTTTTATGTATAACATTTTCTAATTCAATTATTCGAAAGCAAATACATTATACAGTTGTCTTAAACTTAACACCCCTCTTGCCAAGTAGTACAACCCGTAGAGGTTTTTAAACATTGCAATGCATTGTAATCGTTATTTTTAGAATGGCAAACTGATGCAGCTCTTAATACGTGTTGTAATCGTAGACACTACTAGACTAGTACAATAATGCTTAATTGCTGCATGAAAAGAAATCTTGTTATTTACATAGATGTGCCGACCGAAAATATGTTTTTAACAAATATCATTGTTTAAAACTTTGAGTTTAAAGTTTCCAAAAAGGCGCCATTTTGCTGAAAATGGCCAGAGGGGGAGCGACCGCTCCCCCTGCTCCCCCCCCCCCCCCTGCGTACGCTACTGGGTATATTTTCGACTTCTTTGAGAACAAAAGAAATAAAAAATAAACTGATCGTTATTAAATTGAAATCTTGAATTTTATTGTTTAAAATACACACATACTAAAACGTAGAGAATAAGATAAATAAAAAAAAAACTCTACCAAAATAAGATTTGAATTGCAATGAAAATAACAAAACAACTGAAATTTGCTTATTTCATAAATGCATTGATCACACCATTTTCTTGAATTCCTTGAATATGTTATCACCCTTTTATCCTTTACGAATTCTTGAGTTAGTAATGTTGTGAATATTTTATCATCCTTTTATCCTTTAGGAATTCTTGAGTTAGTAATGTTGCCGGAAGCTGTCGATGTTTTCAGTTTTATTTTTTTTAGAAAATGTTCAAATGACAAATTGAATATTATATAAACCTGACGCTTGTTACAAATGTCTAACAAATAATTTAGAAATCTGGTCCAGTCAATAAATTGTTCAGGCCTCTCCCCGTACGATCAGAGCAGAGTTCACTTATTTGTAATTACTGTAAACAACTGTTTACAAATATTAATTGAGAAACTGAAAAACACACTGAATATATAATACAAATAAATACAGCTGTCTTTAACATATAGAGAAAAAAAACGACCAAACAGAAGTTTAATATTAAAACCAATTCATGTAATTAAGTTGTGAAATTACAATTATAAAAACCGTCCCCAAGGACTAATTAAATGCAATTAATAAAATGCGAGATAAGTGCGTATGTTTTAAATGAATTTTAATTTTATTGATTATTTCCCTTTGACCGTTGAATTTTTAAAAATCTGAACATGCATTAGTTTATTCTGTGACTAAAACATTAATTTTCTTTGCATAATTTACTTTCTAGAACTTTTTTAAAATTTTGCTTATTTAAAAAGTGTCGTATCTATTAAACCTATTTACGGTACTAAAATATAATTTCTTTGCTAAATTAAAGGTTAGCATTTGTTTTTTTTTTTGTTGTTTTTTTTTTTGTAAAAATCTAAGCATTTAATTATCCTAATTGGATGTGATGTGGGGTGAAGATGCTTTGATGAAATATGATAATTAAAAGTTTCGGCATCCAGTTCTTTCTGTAAGTTTTCAATACATCATGTCTGTTAGAGAGATTTGCTGAAGGGTTTCTTTCAAGCACCTCACCTGCAAGCCCCGCCCCAAAACTACATAGAAAAAATATTCAACCAGTGTTCGCCCCGCAAATTTAAGTCTGGCGCCATCCTCAAAGTATTAAGTGTCACCCCCCCCCTCCTCCCCCGCAGTAAAATATCTAAGAGGCATACTGCTTAGTCGTGACAGTGACTCATTTACAATTATGAAAATCCTTGGCTTTTTGTGACAAACTGTAGCTAGAATGTAATTGTAATCTTGGACTAGTAAACATGCCATTTTGCAATTTATAAGATAGTGGTAACAATATCACACATTAAGTATAAACTTGACTGGACATTAAGTCTCAGCTTCAAACTTGACTGCCGAAATTAAATATCAGCAACAAACTTGACTGCCGACATTAAGTCTCAGCTTCAAACTTGACTGCCGACATTAAGCCTCAGCTACAAACTTGACTGCCGACATTAAGTCTCAGCTATAAACTTGACTGCCGACATTAAGTCTCAGTTACAAACTTGACTGCCGACATGAAATCTCAGCTACAAACTTGACTGCCGACATTAAGTCTCAGCTACAAACTTGACTGCCGACATTCAGTCTCAGCTACAAACATGACTGCCGACATTAAGTCTCAGCTACAAACTTGACTGCCGACATTAAGTCTCAGCTACAAACTTGACTGCCGACATTAAGTCTCAGTTACAAACTTGACTGCCGACATTAAGTCTCATTTACAAACTTGACTGCCGACATTAAGTCTTTGACAGCCGACATTAAGTCTCAGCTACAAACTTGACTGCCGACATTAAGTCTCAGCTACAAACTTCACTGCCGACATTAAGTCTCAGTTACAAACTTGACTGCCGACATTAAGTCTCATTTACAAACTTGACTGCCGACATTAAGTCTTGGACAGCCGACATTAAGTCTCAGCTACAAACTTGACTGCCGACATTAAGCCTCAGTTACAAACTTGACTGCCGACATTAAGTACAAACTTGACTGCTGACATTAAGTCTCAGCTACAAACTTGACTGCCGACATTAAGTCTCAGCTACAAACTTGACTGCCGACATTAAGTCTCAGCTACAAACTTGACTGCCGACATTAAGTCTCAGCTACAAACTTGACTGCCGACATTCAGTCTCAGCTACAAACTTGACTGCCGACATTCAGTCTCAGCTACAAACATGACTGCCGACATTAAGTCTCAGCTACAAACTTGACTGCCGACATTAAGTCTCAGCTACAAACTTGACTGCCGACATTAAGTCTCAGTTACAAACTTGACTGCCGACATTAAGTCTCATTTACAAACTTGACTGCCGACATTAAGTCTTTGACAGCCGACATTAAGTCTCAGCTACAAACTTGACTGCCGACATTAAGTCTCAGCTACAAACTTCACTGCCGACAATAAGTCTCAGTTACCAACTTGACTGCCGACATTAAGTCTCAGTTACCAACTTGACTGCCGACATTAAGTCTCATTTACAAACTTCACTGCCGACATTAAGTACAAACTTGACTGCTGACATTAAGTCTCAGCTACAAACTTGACTGCCGACATTAAGTCTCAGCTACAAACTTGACTGCCGACATTAAGTCTCAGCTACAAACTTGACTGCCGACATTAAGTCTCAGCTACAAACTTGACTGCCGACATTTCTCTTCACTACCATCGTGTTTTGTTTATCATCAGCACAAAACAAAAAGATTATCAACAATAACAAAATGAATGAAAGAAACTTCGAAATCTTTTGAAACTTTATTGACATCTATACAAACAGTTTGTAAACAAATACAAACAGTTTGTAAACAAATACAAACAGTTTTGTAAACAAATACAAACATGAATTAAAGTATAAATAAAGACAATGATGGCGATGACAAATCTAATGTGGGGGTTTAAACAAAACAAAGATACAAGTGTAGCCTATAAATATTTCATTTCTCAACAATAAACATTTGTTTATAATTTTGTTTATGTGTCTAACAACTCTAAACAAATGACGTGAAGGAGCCGCCATTTTGTTTGTTTACATTAGACAAGGCGAGAGAACCAGCAGTTACATTCGACAAGGGGAGAGAACCAACAGTTACATTAGACAAGGGGAGAGAACCAACAGTTACAGATGGATCAGCACAAACCCTCCCCACTATAATTTCCTTCAGAGTTTGATCCACTGTGGGGACGTGACCGCCACCCGTCATATCCCAGAATGTAGACACACGCTCCACTGGAGCCAGGACATGTACATGTTGTGTACGTGTACTTGTACCAAACTTTCCTCTTATGTTTGTGTGTCCATGGTCCTACAGAGACCTGTTTAGGGCAGCCATGAGGATGTGACACTATAACGGTCAACTTGTCCACACCAACAAATCTGTATTTGTCCCATACTTCCCTACATAGACCATCAAAGTGCCGACACATCTTGTCCAGTTCATCAACCAACTCTAAGTCACATGACACACATGTAAACTGACACCAGTCTCTCCCAATGTCTGCATACCCCACCTCCCAGCCATCAAGACTGACCACTGGACTTTTATTGTCATCAAAACCTACAACACACATGGTCTGTCTCGCCTCACTCTCATCAAACACCACGTGTCTGGCTGTCCTCACACGAACCTCCCCCCACACTTTGCTGGGTGTGTCCGAGTGTTGACACTTACCACATGGACAAGTGCCCTTGTTGTCACTCTGTGTACTTGACCACACCACACACCCTCCCCGTCCCTGTCCTCAACACGTCACTTCCTCTGTTGTTATAAAATGGATACTGACCACTGAAGCTTGCAACAGTCTTCGGTCTCTCTAGACTGGTGTACTTGACCTTTATCAGGACCGTTAGGGCAGACAAAGCTTTGATTAGCTCCAACATGATGACGTCATGGTAACGTGAGGGGAGATGATCCAAGTTAAAATCATTAACAGGTATAAAGTTGACATGACCTGGATTCTTCTTACAGCTGGTATAGTGCTTGTGTAAGTCAGCTTCACCTCCATAGCAGATCTCGGCTTCATGATGTCCTGGAGAGGTACAAGGGGAGGGAATTTACATTTTAAAAAAAATGATATTTTAAATTTTTACATTGAGCATAAGAAAACAAGGGAAATAGCTAAAATAAATAATTGAAATTTCAAATCTGCACTAAAACAGAGCAGATAAAGCAGAGTTTACGTGTTTCTATGATTTATAATGTGATTAACTGCAAAATAATTGTTTAAACATTATTAATTATCTAATAGCCATATAGCTAGTCCAGTAGTGACAATGGAAATTATTGAGTTATTTCTTCATTACAGAAAATACTAGAAGGTCAAATACATCCAATCTTTATACAAGTCAGACTAAAACCAGTCAGGTTTTTATGATCATATTAATTTTAATAACATCGTGAAAGATTTTAAAAATATCTTATAGGTCTCTTAAATTACTTCGAAAATATTCTTAACTGTTCATTAACATTCAGAGTTAGTTGGACCTTAGGATGACCTACAGCCTCTACCAGTTTTTCAGATGTAATAAAAACTTTGACCTTGAAGTCTTGAATCATGTGGTCAATCTATCTGTATACATTTACCTTCCCACATTTGTACATTTTTTATACAATCTGTATACATTTACCTTCCAACATTTGTACATTTTTTTTATACAATCTGTATACATTTACCTTCCTACATTTGTACATTTTTTTAATACAATCTGTATACATTTACCTTCCCACATTTGTAAATTTTTATACAATCTGTATACATTTACCTTCCTACATTTGTACATTTTTTTATACAATCTGTATGCATTTACCTTCCCACACTTGTATATTTTTCATACAATCAGATACTCACCTGGTATGAAACATCCTTTAGTATTTTTTTCTTTTAACTTTTTTGTCTGACAATGGCTTTGTGTTACATCTGAAAAAAATATTTAAATTATCATAATCATAAATTTAAGCTTTCAATAAATTATTTTTGTATTTGCAAAGCAATTCGATGGTCTCGGTCGCAAACCGTCTAACTCAAAAAAAATTTGATTTTCTTTTTTTTACATAAATCAAAAGCCAATATGATTCCCCATAATGCCTGAAGATATTAGAGAAATCTGTAGAATGATTATTGAGATATAATCATTTGAACAAACCGCCTATTATTTCTAGCGCTAAAAATCTCGGCGCAAAACGAATATCGCTATATTTGTCAGTACCCTTTTGATCGGGAACGCAATTACACAATTTTACAGCACAGCAGTCACGGTACTTATAGGTAAGGATATTTGATTAATTATGTTCAACTATTCTATTACATTTTATCATTTTAAAGAATAATAAACAAATAGTATTTGTTTAATATAGCCTATTTCCAGATTGTCAATAACCAAATTGATTTGTTTACAATTTTTTAGGCTAACACAATGCTTTGAAACTAGACCTTCATTCTAGAATCAAAATATCAATCAAAACAATATAATTCGAATTATATTTCCACAAGAATGTGCAATAAATTAATAATTGTTAATTCACTACTAGCTTTAGATTGAGGGTTAAGATACGTGTTAAGAAATGTTTATATGGTAGGTTACAAAATGTTTGGCGTACATGTTCAACGACATGGTTAGTTGTCTTTAGTAAATGCTTTTATGATTAATTTTTCAACAGACAAGCCTATCTCAACACACCAGCCTCTCTCAACATACCAGCCTCTCTTAACAGACCAGCATCTCTTAACACACCAGTCTTACCACATAACAGACCAGCCTCTCTCGACAGACCAGCTTCTCTTAACATACCAGACTCTCTTAACAGATCAGCCTCTCTCAACAGACCAGCCTCTCTTAACAGATCAGCCTCTCTTAACAGACCAGCCTCTCTCAACAGATCAGCCTCTCTCAACAGACCAGCCTCTCTTAACAGACCAGCCTCTCGACATACCAGCCTTTCTCAACAGACCAGCCTCTCTCAACAGACCAGCCTCTCTCAACATATCAGCCTCTCTCAACAGATTAGCCTCTCTCAACAGACCAGTCTCTCTCAACAGACCAGCCTCTCTTAACAGATCAGCCTCTCTCAACAGACCAGCCTCTCGACATACCAGCCTCTCTTAACGGACCAGCCTCTCGACATACCAACCTCTCTCAACAGACCAGCCTCTCTTAACAGATCAGCCTCTCTCTACAGACCAGCCTCTCGACATACCAGCCTCTCTCTACAGACCAGCCTCTTGACATACCGGCCTCTCTCAACAGACCAGCCTCTCTCAACAGATTAGCCTCTTCTCTCAAAAGACTAGCCTCTCTCAACATATCAGTCTCTCTCAACAGACCAGCCTCTCTCAACAGACTAGCCTCTCTCAACAGACCAGCCTATCTCAACATATCAGCCTCTCTCAACAGACCAGCCTCTCAACATATCAGTCTCTCTCAACAGACCAGTCTTACCATACAAGACACCAGCATCTCTCAACAGACCAGTCGTAACATTAAGGCACCAGTAACTCACAAGAGACCAGTCTCTCTCAGCAGACCAGTCGTAATATACAAAAGACCAATCTCTCTCAACTGACCAATCTTACCCTCCAAGATACCAGCCTCTCTCAACAGACCATTCTTACCATACAAGAGACCAGCCTCTCTCAAAAGATTAGTCTTATCCTACAATAGACAAGCCTCTCTCAACACACCAGTCCTACAACACAAGACACCAGCCTTTCTCAACAGACCAGTCGTAACATACAATAGACCAGCCTCACACTACAGACATTAGACACCAACCTCTCTCAAAAAGACCAGCCTTACCATACAAGAGACCAGCCGATCTCAAAAGACCAATCAGACCTATCAAGAATTCAAAGCGACAGATATTCATGCACTGCAGTACAAGCCTGATGCTACTGTCTACTTCAAAGTGAATTAGCAGATAGCTGGCAATTTCTAAGCTAGGGTCGTAAGATTATGATCTCATCTGTAGCCCCTGTCAAGTTGTACAAGAGCAGAAAAAAAAGATAAAAGCTGTCATATTTGAGCACCTAAAAGCAAGTCATAAACACACCGTTTTATGATGATTTCCCTGATTTTAAAAATATGTTGCCATTTTAATTTTTCTTTATGTGACGTTTATTCAAAGAATAAATTTTAAAAATAAACACATTTTTATGTGTTACATTTTTGTAAAATAAGTAAACATTAAGTCATTATTAATGTGATTAATGTGTTATGTCTCATTCATAATATATCTGACAATAAGGTTAATGTTTTTACTATTATCATTCTATAAACCCAGCACCCACCAGATTTAGTAAAATAAACTGTGAGAATAGAAAGATGTAATAAATAAAGCATAACCTTCAACAGTTAACAAGTCTAGTGCTAAATACAGACATAATGAATACAGTCGAAAGCGATAAACAGCTAAGTCTGCGCGCGCACAGATAGACGGTTTGCACCGAGAATTTTAGACTGAGCAAACCGTCTATCTTTTTAAACCTGCTATAATTTTGTAAATATTAATTAAACTCATTTTAAAACGCTACAGTATAGTCGGTAGGGAGTTTCTTCGGAGAAATCTTTTTAAAAAATTAGTATTAGAGCGATCGAGTAGGAAATAATCAGTTTTTTGTCTCTCCTGTAAAATTTACATTTTCGGAGTTAGACGGTTTGCGACCGAGACCATTGAATTGCATATTTATAAATGTTTACTTCAATGCTATGCAAACAAGATGTAAATAAATCTACACAAAAAAATCTTCTGTAATGAAATTATTATTTTACCGTCATCTTCCGACTGATGTTTGCTTTTCTTTCCACCTGTATTTCCCATCGCTGTCAAATTCACCTGAAAAAAAAGTATTAAACTCACATTACCCAAGTTTACTCTCAAACTCACTGCAAACATTCAAATCTACCCTGTACAGATGGGGTCTTGTGAACATTCAAATCTACCCTGCACAGATGGGGTCTTGTGAACATTCAAATCTACCCTGTACAGATGGGGTCTTGTGAACATTCAAATCTACCCTGTACAGATGGGGTATTGTGAACATTCAAATCTACCCTGTACAGATGGGGTCTTGCGAACATTCAAATCTACCCTGTACAGATGGGGTCTTGCGAACATTCAAATCTACCCTGTACAGATGGGTCTTGCGAACATTCAAATCTACCCTGTACAGATGGGGTCTTGTGAACATTCAAATCTACCCTGTACAGATGGGGTCTTGTGAACATTCAAATCTACCCTGCACAGATGGGGTCTTGTGAACATTCAAATCTACCCTGTACAGATGGGGTCTTGTGAACATTCAAATCTACCCTGTACAGATGGGGTATTGTGAACATTCAAATCTACCCTGTACAGATGGGGTCTTGCGAACATTCAAATCTACCCTGTACAGATGGGGTCTTGCGAACATTCAAATCTACCCTGTACAGATGGGTCTTGCGAACATTCAAATCTACCCTGTACAGATGGGGTCTTGTGAACATTCAAATCTACCCTGTACAGATGGGGTCTTGTGAACATTCAAATCTACCCTGTACAGATGGGTCTTGTGAACATTCAAATCTACCCTGTACAGATGAGTTCCTGATTCTAAATTGGGGAAGTGATGACAGCTAGGTGCAATGCAGACAAACACAATATCTTCATAGAAGACAATTGGTGAAGTCTACTTCACCTTCTCAACTGATGTCTTTTATGTTTACCTGTGTTTACACTTTTAAAAAAATGAAAATCCATACCTACAATACCCAGATAAAATATTCTTTCTGCCTGTGTCAGTATGGCTAAAAACACACACAGAAGTATGAGATAAATATCAGAAAACTGACCATTAGGTGTAGCTGTGTAGATCTAATCCAACGTTTTTCCAATGTGATGTCTGATGTTGGCTGAACTTGTGATGTCTGATGTTGGCTGAGCTTGTGATGTTTGATGTTGGTTCAGCATGTGATGTCTGATGTTGGCTGAGCTTATGATGTCTGATGTTGGCTGAGCTTGTGATGTCTGATGTTGGCTGAGCTTGTGATGTCTGATGTTGGCTGAATATTTAAGACCTCTTCATCTGCATTCTATGTCTGATCTGGAGATGAAAATGTTCCTGTTATTTTAGAGCCAGGGAATATTGGACAGACATACATGAATAAAACATACAAATTTTTACCAACAATTTTTTTATTAATAAAAAACTTATCAAACGGCCTATGAAATAAAAACAATAATTGAAAGTGATTACTGCAGGCAAAACATTTTAGGCTAAACATATTTATTGAATCTGAAATTAAAAAATAAGTTGTCAGCAAGTTTTATAGTTTTTTACTGTAGGCCGAGGATTTTGTCTAAAAAAAAAACTTATAGATATTTGATTATTTGTTATGTCTAGATTCTAGATCTATGTACTCCACTACTTTTTAAAAAATATTTTTTTTTAATGATAGAATGTGTGTTAAATTGTTTTCTTTATTGGGAAATATGTCTATACGGTCTGCGTAAAACTTGTTTTGTATTGACTGTGTTTAGCAGTTTATGGATAGATCTAGATCTAGTTAACAAAAAAACTAAATTAGAGAACTAGATCTAGCTAGAACTGTGTAAAGTATTAATCAAAAATAAATTCTAGACTATTCTACAGTACTCTAGTTTTATTAATGTTAGAGTCTAGATCTATACTATAAGTATAATGACTATTATGGGCTTATGATATAGGCCTAAATACATTTTGATAATCTTTAGTATTCCATAGTCTTTAGATCTGAATCTTACTAGTCTAGATCTATAGAATATGAATATATATATATATATATAGGCCTAGGCTTATTTTATTTAAATATCTTCTAAGAACTAAGCCCTAGGGCTCAGGCTGCTAAAAGCCCTTAAAAGGTAAAGTTAGTGACTTATTATTAGATTATTTAATATTTAGACTAGTCTCTAGACTTTGAATACTCTCGTTACAGTCTAGTACTCTAGCTAATAGATCTAGACTAGTACTTTACTACACAAGACTAGATTTTGTTAGACTGTTACAGTAAAAACTGAGTAAAAGTTACTAATATAAATATTACTAACTAAGACGTCTAAGAGTCAGAGTCCCTAGATCTATATCTACTAGATCTAGATCTAAAACCTAACCAAAAGGCTAAGACTAAGAGTAGGTAGCCTAGAGCAAGACAGCTTAGACACTACAGAGTGAGAAAATTGTACAGTAACAACACAATGTACAAAAAATAAAACATTCTATTCTAAACATTGTTTTAATCTAGATTCTAGATCTAGACTCTAGTTCTAGTACTTAGATCTAGAATCTAGGGGTGTGGGGAAATTGCGAGACGCGAAAAGCGAAATGGCGAGGCGGGAAAATGCGAGAAGGGCGCGAAAACGGTCTGTCACGTGACTTTTTTGTCTCGCATTTTCCCACAACCCGATACTTACGCTGGGTGGTGAAGAAATGCGAAGATTTCTGCGAAAAATTTACCGCACCCGATTTTTAGTGGTATTTGGTCCAGACTTCAAAGACGTTTCGTTTACATTGTTAAAACTTCCGATTTTTCCGTCGCTAGACATACTGATGATTTGTCAACTCCCCCATCTTTTGTGTCGACTTAGATTATCACCTTGTTCGAAACCGACGGAAATACCGCCGACGATAGATCAACTTCTGTCTTTTGTGTAGAACGCCGAGGCCGCCTGATTCACCGTCTTTGAAGATCGCCGTGCCCTGATCCGCTGCCGCCGCAAACATATTTTCTATTGTTGCATAGAAATTTTGTATTATAGCCGCCGCGCCGCCTACGATTTTTTCTAGCTTTTTTTTACCATATAAATCTAAGCTCAAGGGAATGCCTACATCATTTGGATTCAACTATTCTGGAGGTAAGAACTACTTACTGTGTGTTTTCTCTTCCAATGTTCCTTTACACTAATTTATATTAGATTTTATATCACGGTTGTGACTTTTCCGAATTTTCCCATAAATGTTATATTATTATTTATTAATTAATTGTATATATATATATATATATATATATATATATATATATATATATATATATATATATATAAAATTTATTATTTATTATTTCCATAAATAAGTCAGAAAAAATAATCTCAAATTAAGTATGCGATTACTGCCCTATGTGAAGGTGAGGACTAGATTAACCCTCCCTTATGTGTTGCTTATTCCTAAGCTTTTATGAACTCTCAATGTCCCAGTTTTTTTTTCTCTTACTTACTGTTTGGGGGAAAAAGTGACGTCACCGATATTATCAGTTGCTCGTGCTATATCTTAAGCTATGGGCCTACTTCAAATATTTTTTAAAACCAAGTTGAACTTATCTGAATTTTTTGGTTTTGGTGGTGGTGGTGTTTGGGGGTCTTCCAGAAATGACGTCACACTCGTAAGGGGGGGGGGTGAGGGGGGTCTGTAATTTTATGACGATGTGTGATGAGGGGGAGGAGGGGGGTTAGATTTTTTGAAGTCACACTATAAAAAAGCGTTTTATAAAACTGTTTTAATACATTGTAATAGGAATTGAGTAAAATACTCTATTTTGACCGAAATTAGACAAGATTGTGGGAAAATATCGATGTTTTAAAAAACTCAACTGCAATTTTGAGAGGGGTTGTCGGCTGAGGTGTCATTTTAGTGGGGGGGGAGGGGGTCTGGTTTTTTGTGATGATGTGTGACGGAGGTGGGGGGGGGGGGGTAAAAATCGTCAAAAAGCGTGACATCATTTATAGATGACCCCTTTTAGCTATTAAATGGTATTTTTGCTATAAATTAACATCAGTAACTTAGTTTATCTTTTTCCTCAGAAAAATGGAAGAGTTATTTAACTCATTACCTGTTGAATTTTTGGTAAGACATAGACCCCCAAGTGGAACCAGCTATATTTATACGTGGACAGAAGATAAAAACAAAGGTGAGTAATCTATGTATTCAATTCCAGACAACATTCATTCATGACGTCCAGAATAGAACCCTCACTATCCCATTTCACACACCCGTGTATCAAATTAACTTACCTATTTGTCGTATCTAACTTATAAATTTCTTGTAATTGTCAGATGACTGGAGAGCCGATGGTTACAGATGGAGACAAGGTGGCTCGTGTACTCGAAGCACAATAACCAAAAAGTATTTCAAGATATACACCGGTCCAGGTCAATGGAGCAAAGGCTTCACTAGAATAGCCCATTTTCACCCTGACCATCCAAAAGCTGTTCTGATACAGTACTTGGGCGACGAAACAGTGGCTAGGGACTTTGCACATGGCAAGGGATGCCTTGTATAATTTGCATGAAATTGCCTTGGATACCAATTTTGTACGCCACATCACGTCCCACCCAGACCTAACTCTTGTAATGTGGATGGATGAGACCATTCAAGTATTTCGGGACACTTTAAAGAAAACAAATTGCGTCCAACAGTTGTCATATGACACGACATTCTGCCTAGGGGACTTTTACGTCTCCGTGCTTTTGTTTCGTGAAACGGAATTCACGAGTGAACCAGTTATACCACTTGCCTTCATGATTCATGAAAGGAAAACAACAAATACCTCTAAGCAAGTCATTATAGTCACAGACCAGGAAAAGTCTATAATTGATGCAATCCAGGGCAGTTTTCCAAATCTGCAGCGTTTTATGTGTTGGAACCATGTACTGCAGGACTGCAAGCGATGGCTTAGGTCCCATGGGGTACAGTCATCTGATGAAATGGCATATTATATTGACACTGTAAAATCCCTTCTGCAGGCAACAAGTGAAGAAGAATACAAGGATAACTTCATATCTCTTATTTCCAGATGGAGCTTACCTTTTACAGAGTATTTCAGCAAAAATGTTCACCCATCAATGAACAAACTGGGTTCTTGGGTCTTAGCAGATTACGGCCTTTCCGAAATATCAGCGAACCAAAGTGAATCGTTCAATGCAGTTCTTAAAAGAATGAATAACTGGAAGGAAGCGCCCGTTGACGCAATGGTCCTGAGCCTCTTCAGGCTTGGACAGTTCTACGTCACAGAAACGTATAGAGGAAATTGGGTGCTTAAGGATGATCTTGTTCACCTGTATAGGGAGGAGCATACAGTCATTCCACCTGCAGTTAACCCCGAAGAGATAGTGGAAAGAATTCGAGAGAATTTACAAGAAGCAGTTTTAGTTACTGCACCCTTAGGGAAGGACTGTTTGCCTGTTTGTTCAACTGTTGCCGAAAGGGCACAATTCGTGATTGACAATGAACTGATAAGTTTAAATAATAAACTTGGTACATTCACTATTAAAGGGTCAACAGACCCCAGGGTGGTCACCCTGTTTCCAAGGGAAACATGCTCCTGTCCGGCCGTTGGTAATTGCTATCACATCGTGGCGGCCAGACAGGCAGTTGGATTATCAACAGTCAGCAACAAGAAATCAATAAATCTAACACAACTAAGAAAAGCTGCAAAGAAGCGCCAGGATAAAACTTCAGGGCGTAAACGTCCACGCCCCGCTGACGTTGATCCGGCTGGTGACCACAATGATCAAGAAATTGCAAAAATTACCGAAATGATAAAAAATACAAATTATAAAAAACGGAAAACAGATGTTGAGCGTGCGGATGATGATGATGAGAACATGGGTGCCAGTGTTGTTTGTGGGATGAACGAGGAGAATGTGAAATGTTGTGAATGTGGATTGGAAGAAGTAGCAAAAGATAAATGTATAAATGGGAGTCTAATGAACTGGGTTGGGTGTACTATGTGTGAAAGATGGTGTCACGAGGTGTGTTTGAGGACTGTTTCAGAAGATTTTGTATGTAAATTTTGTTTGTAATTAAAATTACATAATAAAAAAATAAATTGCACTTTTTAGAATTGATTATATTTTTACACAAAAATCCATAAATACATGTTGCAGAATATCTCTCCTGCTGACAAGATTATACCAATTCACAATGACACAGCTCACGTTTGTATAAACATGAGCGGACTAGATTTTTAAAATTAATGCCGACTGAGACGGGATTTTCCTCTCGCTAACGAGAGCGGGCGATGACAGTAGCACAGCAACGATGTTAGGAATTTTAAATAGATAGATCTAGATATAGATCTATCTATCTTCTTAGTATCTATCTATAATAATAAACATAATTTAAATAAATAGGCCTAACGATAATAATAAAATCTAGATAAAAAATAACAACATACAACACTCGTGTTAAAGGGTATGGCTAAATGCTTGTTTATTTTAAAACAAAACAAAAAATAATTTAAATAAATAAGATGAAAAAAGCATGAAATTTTTTTTTTCGCAAATAGTGTCTCGCTATTTCCCCTTAATTCCGCAGGTATGTCTCGCATTACGTTCTCGCATTTTCCCGCCTCGCCATTTCGCTTTTCGCGTCTCGCAATTTCCCCACACCCAGAATCTAGTACTAGATCTAGAATCTAGATTTAGATCTAGCAGCGCTAGAGTAGATCTAGATCTAGAATCTAGATCTAGAGTATTCTAGAGTCTAGCTAGAGTCTAGATCTAGAATAGATCTATCTAGATAGATAAATCAAATCTAGATCTAGATTCTAGATCTAAATAAAGAAAGTTGAGTTTGAAGAAGCAACAATGTCGTCTGCTAGTACAACTGCAATAGATCTAGAATCTAGAAGTAATGTATATGGCGGATAGAGTATAAGAAATCGCATCGATATTTGATTACACTCCATAGTTTGGTAACATTACTAATACCTAGTAAAATGTAAAGGAGTAGGCCCTTTTTATTATTGAAACGAACAATAAAAGGGATTATAAATTACATTAAATGAACACTTGCTAACTCTAATTTGATATTTAAATTAAACAAACTAAAAATGTATGAAATATTATTGAACATGATATCGA
This sequence comes from Physella acuta, assembly GCF_028476545.2. NCBI lineage: Eukaryota > Metazoa > Mollusca > Gastropoda > Physidae > Physella > Physella acuta. The sequence continues at coordinate 65,160 of NW_026732046.1, forward strand.
TACTGCCCACACATTGATTAAAATTGACATCCAGATTTTTAAAGCTATAAACGTAAACTAAATCCATTTATTTTAGTTAACGAACGAAGTTTAGTGTGCAACATATTTCCTCTTTCAATTAAAATAAAGAAATGAAATACTTGTTATACATTTACTGTTTATTGTGTTAAACAATTAGCTGCATAGCTGCGATTTTCATTCAAAACAAAAATCGAGAAAGTTCGCTTTTATTTTAGGGCTTACGTTATTGACCGTCCTTCCACCACGACGAGTACAAATTAATGTAGATATCAGCTTATTGTATTATTGTTGTATAATTAAATAATCTTTTGTGTAGAGGCCTACGGGCCCTTTTTTTTTTTAAATCATAAAAATTGTGCTTAGGCCGACATTTTACAAATTTGGTCTAGTCTAGGTAGATCTATACTGCCAGACTCCTCCCAAATCATTCAACTGGCTACAAAAGCACAAGACTCAGGTTGATAAAGTAAATTATGAGTTTTATCAGAAAGGTGTGTGGTATTCCATTTCACGTTTAAAAAACATTTTTTAAACATTTTTACGTCAACGGGTGCTTAATAAAAAAAAACAAATATTAAATATTCTATACCTAGATACTAGATCTAGATCTAGATCTACTCAACATACCTAAATATTTAAATAAATTTAATTAATCTAGTATTGGAAATTAAGAAGATATTTTTGTAGGTCTACGCGAATTCTTAAAAATAATGATTGTATTCATTTTAGACTTTACAAATATTTATGTAAAGTAAATAACTATTTACCGATTTATTATATTTTGTGTTAGTTCATTTTAAAAAGATTTTAATGGTCGTAAAATGGCTTACCTTGCTGAGAAGTTGAATGCTGGGATGTTGTGTTTTCCCATGCGTAGGTGTTAAAAATAGTATTCCTAGAAATCTATTTTTAAAATAGATTATTTCCGAAAGTATGTAATCGACATCACAGCATAAATAATAGATTTTATCGCAAACTTCGTGTTTTAATAAACTTTACGTGTTGTTTCTTCATTTCAATGTATAACTGAGAACTAAGAATTTTAACCATTACACCAGTGGCTAAACTAGAAAAAAAGGGCCACCCAAAAAAATGTGATATATATATATAATATATATATATATATATATATATATATATATATATATATATATATATATATATATATATATATATATATATATATATATATATATATATATATATATATATATATATATATATTACATCAACATAAATTACATCAACATGTCATGTGTGTAAGTGCATTAGTCTGATTTGAATATCCGTTTCATTTTATCTCTGCCATAAGACCTCTAATTTTCAAGTCGGTTAAAAAAAATATAAAACATGAAAACTATGTATAAGTAACGGTGTCTCGTGTTATGTTTATTATTTTTTATTTTTTTTGTATTTATATTTTTCATTTTAAATGAATTTCTTTTTTATATAATGTTATTCTTTAGTAAGTACTTTTTAAAATATAATAATCTTTTTTATATAATGTTATTCTTTAGTAAGTACTTTTTAAAATATAATAATCTTTTGTTTCTTCCAGACTTTTTTCTCCAGTCCGGGGTGCACTTGAAATTTTCGGGGGGGGGGGGGGCGGACAACAATTTCCGGGGGGACGGACACTGTCAAAATTATATATTTTCTATATAAATTCCATTTCGTTCTCCCCCCTCCCCCAAAGAGATGCTTGGAAGAAACTCTGATAATAATTAAGATAAGTAATTGCTTTTTAATTTGTTTAGGACAAATCTAATAGAAGGAGCTTATGAGTACCCCTATTTGACTATTTAAAAAAGGGAAATAACGGAGGTGATTTGAATGTTTGCCTGCCTTTCACACTACAGCTATGTGTATACTTTTTTACGCAACAACATCACTACTGTGGTAGATCTGTTTGTTAGTTACAAGGTGCCAGTGGCAAAACTATTAAAATAAAGCCCATCCCACCCACCCCCTCCCCCGGCGGAGGTCTCTAATGTAGCGAGACTGATGATTCAAGTAGTACACCTATCCACCTCTGCAGGACACCAAATGAAGGGTGCAGTACTACATAAAAGACAGACACACGGTGTTCACGTGTACAGCTGTATGTGCCCAGCTCACAGTCACACGGTGTTCACGTGTACAGCTGTATGTGCCCTGTATGTGCCCTGTATGTGCCCAGCTCACGCGGAAGAAAACCAGATTTAAGGGACATCCATAAATGACGTCATGCTTTTTTGATGACACCCAAAAGACTATACACATCATTTATTAATTGATTAATTGATTATAAATCTCCAATTAATTCTTTGTTATCTACCACTAGCCATTCCGCACCCACTAGGGGGGGGGGGGGGTCATGAGCTTGGTCCGACCGATTAGTGGCACTTTTCCGAAACCATGTGAAGGCCGCAGCTTAAAGTCATCATATCTGGTTAGGGTCGCGATCAGACCTCACCCCCCCCCCTACGCTATAATGTAAGGAATTTGGGAGTCCGACATGCCAGGCTCTTCGGAAAGGATCTAAAAGGCACAACGCCGATGTGCTTCTATCAATCAGTACCGAAGTTGGGATGGTCGCAACTACTTTTCCTAAAGCCAAAAATTAGTAAACGTACACAAAACCGAAATTATTATTATATTCTTGACGATTATTTGTAGAATACTGGATAATACATAATAGTAGTTCTACCAATACAAAAAACGAACATTTTACATTGTAAAATCACAACGGATTGTGGGCCCCTTTCCAACGCTATTAAGAAGCAAAAGTCGTCTTAATATCTAACTGCAATATGACAGTTCTACTTCAACACTGCCATATGACACTTCCACTTCAACACTGACGTGACATATGACAGTCCCACTTCAACACTGACATATGACAGTTCCACTTCAACAATGACATATGACAGTTCCACTTCAACATTGACGTGACATACGACAGTTCCACTTCAACACTGACGTGACATATGACAGTTCCACTTCAACACTGACGTGACATACGATAGTTCCACTTCAACACTGACGTGACATATGACAGTTCCACTTCAACACTGACGTGACATACGACAGTTCCACTTCAACACTGACATATGACAGTTCCACATCAACACGGACATATGACAGTTCCACTTCAACAATGACATATGACAGTTCCACTTCAACACTGACATATGACAGTTCCACTTCAACACTGACATATGACAGTTCCACTTCAACAGTGACATATGACAGTTCCACTTCAACACTGACATATGACAGTTCTACTTCAACACTGACATATGACAGTTCCACTTCAACACGGACATGACATATGACAGTTCTACTTCAACACTGACATATGACAGTTCCACTTCAACACGGACATGACATATGACAGTCCAACTTCAACACTGACATATGACAGTTCCACTTCAACACTGACGTGACATATGACAGTTCTACTTCAACACTGAAATATGACAGTTCAACTTCAACACTGACCTGACATATGACAGTCCAACTTCAACACTGACATATGACATTTCCACTTCAACACTGACATATGACATTTCTACTTCAACATTAACATGACATATGACAGTTCCACTTCAACATTAACATGACATATGACAGTTCCATTTCAACACTGACATATGACAGTCCCAATTCAACACTGACATATGACAGTTCCACTTCAACACGGACATATGACAGTTCCACTTCAATACTGACATATGACAGTCCCACTTCAACACTGACATATGACAGTTCCATTTCAACACTGACATATGACAGTTCCACTTCAACACTGACGTGACATATGACAGTTCCACTTCAACACTGACGTATGACAGTTCCACTTCAACACTGACATATGACAGTTCCACTTCAACACTGACATATGACAGTTCCACTTCAACACTGACATATGACAGTTCTACTTCAACACTGACTTATGACAGTTCCACTTCAACACTGACACATTAATATCAAAGTTTCGACGGATGTAAAAATGTAGGCTAATTCAATAAACTGTAAGTATAGCAGCACACAAAAGTAAATCTCATATTTGACCACTACGATTCAGTAACTGTATTACGTTCACAATCCTGTGATCCACAATGTTATGGTTAGGATCTATCAATGAATAACAAAGTCAAGTTAGTTGAGACGAATTTATTGAACAATAACAAGTTTTATGTACACAAAATTTCAAGAATTGTTCAGTAATTACAATATTTTTTTTTTTTAAATTAAAATACTTTACAAAACATTTAAAATTTAGTTATTTGTTTTTCTTTTTTAAATAAATTTTTATCTTAACACAATTGTAAGTATTTTTTAAAAATATTGTTGCGTTATCTTTGTAAAATAAAGTATTGTGATCGTTTCAATTACAATCGTGTAGCTTTTGACTTTCTAAATGTACTTTCAATTTAAACTTCTAAAAAATACAAATAAATTATTGTATACAATAAATATAAAAAAATATTTTCCACAAGTATCGAGAGATTCAGCAGTAATTTACAGCAAGAAATTTGTCAACATTTTTGTGCAAAGAAAAACAATTGAAACATTTAAAAATAAATGAAAAGAGTTCAAAGGTCAAATATTAAAAGGGTACACACAAGGTCACGTTCTCTTAAGGATGCCTGACTAGGTTGGGGAGGAGGGGGTGAGGTGGGCGTTTTCATAGAGAGACTGTAACCCCAGACAACAGATTTCATAGAGTCAACGATAACTTCGGTGTAACAATTTTCCTAAAGTGACGATAACTTCAGACAACAGATCTAGCCCGAGTTATTTGGATGGATTGAGATCTTCCATGTGGAGATTTATTTGATAAATATCTGAATCTAACAGGAGGATTGGTGTACTAGTTGACTTGTAATAGAGCACACAATCACACACACACACATACAGACACAAACAGACAGACACACACACATACACACGCAAACACACAGGTTAACGACCATAACAAAAAAAACCCACCAGAATCCACGCAGGGCGGGGGGGGGGGGGTGACCAATCAAAACATTAAACCCAAAATTCAATCAATAAAAATTTATAATTGCTCCCGACAGGAAAAGTTTTCCATCAATAATCAAGTGAGTGTTGATTGATTTAAGTAGGTCAACTGATCAAGTTTAACGGGCTATTTATAGCAATTTATTTATTTTAGGCTCAAATCCAATTCAAAACAGAATAAGGAGCAAACTCACGATATTTATTTGTGTAGTCTACGTGTCCATGATCTTCATTTAAAATGGAGATATTTATATCGCGTGGTAATCCTGACACACAAGCGTTATGTGTTGTCCTTGTCGGGAAATTCCCCGACCGGAAATGATTACAGACCTTCCTAGCCTGAGTGACCTTATACTTCAGGGAGAATTACTGATAAGGGGGATAAATATTTCCTGGGCAGACGGCACGAAGTCCTCACACTTCATGGCGCCTGGTTACGTGACCATGTAATCACGTGCCACGCGTGACGGGAACACCGACATCACGTGACACAAAAATTTAAATAAAATACCCGCTCTCGTAGATCGGGCGCTGGTATAAAAATAGTTGATTGGATGAAGATACAAGTCCAGCAGTTAGAAATTCGATATCACAAAAAATTAAACCAGATGTGCACACAATCAATGTCTGTTGTTGACGTGCAAACAAGTTTTTCATAACATAATCACTCACATTTTATTCGATTTGAAGTATGATTTTTTTTTAAATAGGCCTGTATTCCTTTAAGTAAAATAAATTAATTAATAAAGGTTTCAAACCCACAGCAACTAACAGTGAATACATTTTCAATTGAAGTTCTGTAATGCAAATTAATATGTATAACAGGAGTTACTATGTTTGCGCGCAATTAAAAAAAAGGACAAATGTATCAAACTTTTGTTCGAGAAAAAAATTAAATATGAGTAAAATTATGACAGCATAAAAAAGAGAAAAATGTTAACACAGTGCAACTCAATCCAGTCCGTCAACGAGCTAAAAATAGCTTTCAAAATACTTCCTATGTGGGCGTGGTCTTTGGTTCAAATATTCCGTGTACCAACTCATAGGATCATCCACATGTTACATAACATAACAGTGTGACATTGTAGTTTTACCTGCATAAAATCTGTTACTAGAATCAACATTTATAGTAACCACCCCACCACCCCACCACCCTAACACCAGTTAAACTCAAGGTTAAACTTCAATCCTATTCTGTTATGTAACAAGTGCACAATCCCTTTACTATCCGTTTAATAACTTTTTAAAAAGCTTTTATTTAACTCACTTCCTCGTCAGTCTGTCTGTCTGTCTAGATCGAAACGCCCGACTATTTAAATAACTATAAAGAAAAGCGTTGGTCTCTTCCTAAATATTAGTAAAGGTATCCAATAGATACTAAAGCGACCCACGCTTTTCTTTATAGTTATTTAAATAATAGTGTATAATTTATTTTTACTTTATAGTGCATTATTACATAAACTTGATATTAAAACGTTCTTTATGAAAAGAAAAATTAAGTCCATTTGTTCTATCAAGTTCCCCACCCACGTCCCACGTCATCCTACTTCGACATTTACTCCCCACGTCAGTCAAGTGTACCAATATTGTACACCACGCCAGGTGAGGTGAACCATTTTTGTACCGTGTTCAGTCAATGACAATCCTCTCGTCCTTGGACCCCCCCTTGGGGTCGCCGAGCCCCCCCAACTTCTCGACCTCCTTGACCTTGTGTTTGTCCTTGCCCTTGTCCGTGTTGTTGTTGTTGGCGCCGTTGTTGTTCTGGACGGCCGTGAAGTTCTTGAGCTGGGCGTCGCCCTCCACGTTCCCGACGTCCCAGACGTTCAGGGTCCCGTCGTACGATGACGTGAACAGCTTGCCCTCAACCACCTGCAAGTAGGTCAAGGTCAGGTCAAGCACAGCTACTGTTTTAATCGTTAGCAGTTAGTTGGAGGTTGTATCAATTTACTTTTACAAAATCTGGAGTGTTTTACAAATTTATTTTGTTTAAAAAAGATTTTTTATTTATTTTTCATATTTACATTTTTTATATTTCTATTTCGTTTTAAAATATAAAAAAGCATGATTACAAATTTTTAAAAAGCTAAATGAAAATAAAATATAAATAGACAAAAAGTGGTGGAAAAAATGAAAATTTTAAATAAATATTTCAAAATGTTTTAAACATGGGGATTAAAGCAAAGTTCAAAGGTCAAGTATCTGGGCTAGAACTAGTGATGGAAAAATAAAAGGTTTCATGAGAAAGTTGACATCTGTGTGTTCTCTGACATTTGTGTGTTCTCTAATATTTGTGTGTTTTGTGACATTTCTGTTTTCTGTGTTATTTTTCTTTCTTGAGTGTGTTCTCTGACATCTGTGTGTTCTCTGTCGTGCAGTTTAGATCTCTACAGCAGGTGGGGGGGGGGCAGTACTTGGTGTTTTTGGTCTTATGTAGTAGCTGATGTTGGAGGTAAGATGTAGTAGCTGATGTTGGAGGTCTTATGTAGTAGCTGATGTTGTTGGTCTTATGTAGCAGCTGATGTTGTTGGTCTTATGTAGTAGCTGATGTTGTTGGTCTTATGTAGTAGCTGATGTTGGATGTCTCATGTAATAGCTGATGTTGTTGGTCTTATGTAGTAGCTGATGTTGTTGGTCTTATGTAGTAGCTGATGTTGTTGGTCTTATGTAGTAGCTGATGTTGGAGGTAAGATGTAGTAGCTGATGTTGTTGGTCTTATGTAGCAGCTGATGTTGTTGGTCTTATGTAGCAGCTGATGTTGTTGGTCTTATGTAGTAGCTGATGTTGGAGGTCTTATGTAGTAGCTGATGTTGGAGGTAAGATGTAGTAGCTGATGTTGGAGGTAAGATGTAGTAGCTGATGTTGTTGGTCTCATGTAGCAGCTGATGTTGTTGGTCTTATGTAGTAGCTGATGTTGTTGGTCTTATGTGGTAGCTGATGTTGGAGGTCTTATGTAGTAGCTGATGTTGGATGTCTCATGTAGTAGCTGATGTTGTTGGTCTTATGTAGTAGCTGATGTTGTTGGTCTTATGTAGTAGCTGATGTTGGAGGTAAGATGTAGCAGCTGATGTTGTTGGTCTTATGTAGTAGCTGATGTTGGAGGTCTTATGTAGTAGCTGATGTTGGATGTCTCATGTAGTAGCTGATGTTGGAGGTCTTATGTAGTAGCTGATGTTGGATGTCTCATGTAGCAGCTGATGTTGGAGGTCTTATGTAGTAGCTGATGTTGTTGGTCTTATGTAGTAGCTGATGTTGTTGGTCTTATGTAGCAGCTGATGTTGGAGGTCTTATGTAGTAGCTGATGTTGTTGGTCTTATGTAGTCGCTGATGTTGTTTGTCTTATGTAGTAGCTGATGTTGGAGGTAAGATGTAGTAGCTGATGTTGTTGGTCTTATGTAGTAGCTGATGTTGTTGGACTTATGTAGTAGCTGATGTTGTTGGTCTTATGTAGTAGCTGATGTTGGAGGTAAGATGTAGTAGCTGATGTTGTTGGTCTTATGTAGTAGCTGATGTTGTTGGTCTTATGTAGTAGCTGATGTTGTTGGTCTTATGTAGCAGCTGATGTTGGAGGTAAGATGTAGTAGCTGATGTTGTTGGTCTTATGTAGTAGCTGATGTTGTTGGTCTTATGTAGTAGCTGATGTTGTTGGTCTTATGTAGCAGCTGATGTTGGAGGTCTTATGTAGTAGCTGATGTTGTTGGACTTATGTAGTAGCTGATGTTGTTGGTCTTATGTAGTAGCTGATGTTGGAGGTAAGATGTAGTAGCTGATGTTGTTGGTCTTATGTAGTAGCTGATGTTGTTGGACTTATGTAGTAGCTGATGTTGTTGGTCTTATGTAGTAGCTGATGTTGTTGGTCTTATGTAGCAGCTGATGTTGGAGGTAAGATGTAGTAGCTGATGTTGTTGGACTTATGTAGTAGCTGATGTTGTTGGTCTTATGTAGTAGCTGATGTTGGAGGTCTTATGTAGTAGCTGATGTTGTTGGTCTTATGTAGTAGCTGATGTTGTTGGTCTTATGTAGCAGCTGATGTTGGAGGTAAGATGTAGTAGCTGATGTTGTTGGTCTTATGTAGCAGCTGATGTTGTTGGTCTCATGTAGCAGCTGATGTTGGAGGTAAGATGTAGTAGCTGATGTTGTTGGTCTTATGTAGCAGCTGATGTTGTTGGTCTCATGTAGTAGCTGATGTTGGAGGTAAGATGTAGTAGCTGATGTTGTTGGTCTTATGTAGTAGCTGATGTTGTTGGTCTTATGTAGTAGCTGATGTTGGAGGTAAGATGTAGTAGCTGATGTTGTTGGTCTTATGTAGTAGCTGATGTTGTTGGTCTTATGTAGCAGCTGATGTTGGAGGTAAGATGTAGTAGCTGATGTTGTTGGTCTTATGTAGCAGCTGATGTTGGAGGTAAGATGTAGTAGCTGATGTTGGAGGTAAGATGTAGTAGCTGATGTTGTTGGTCTCATGTAGCAGCTGATGTTGGAGGTAAGATGTAGTAGCTGATGTTGTTGGTCTTATGTAGCAGCTGATGTTGGAGGTCTTATGTAGTAGATGATGTTGTTGGTCTTATGTAGTAGCTGATGTTGTTGGTCTTATGTAGCAGCTGATGTTGTTGGTCTTATGTAGTAGCTGATGTTGGAGGTCTTATGTAGTAGCTGATGTTGGAGGTCTTATGTAGTAGCTGATGTTGTTGGTCTTATGTAGTAGCTGATGTTGTTGGTCTTATGTAGTAGCTGATGTTGTTGGTCTTATGTAGTAGCTGATGTTGGATGTCTCATGTAAGATAATCCAGACGTCACACTGTGTAGCACTAGCAGCCTGCTATAGAGTTGACGTGTCGTATAACAGGTAGATCACTCAAGCTTGTATTAGTGTCTTGATGTTATAAGCTTGACGTGTCATATAACAGGAATAGCACTCAAGCTTGGTCTAGACATGAAACAATCAAGCGATAGGACGAGATTACATTAGCCTTAGACCCTTACTGCCACGTTGTTATTTTTAGCTGCCCATTGTCCAGCAGCCGGCCAACAATAGGGAGTGTGTCTATTGATCTCATCGATTTATAATCCATGATTGATTGATTGATTGATTGATTGATTGATTGATTGATTGATTGATTGATTGATTGATTGATTGATTGATTGATTGATTGATTGATTGATTGATTGATTGATTGATTGATTATTGGTCTAAAAAAAATAAATCGCACGTGCGAAATATAAAGTCTGATTATTTTAAATCCTGTTACGTCATATCCAGTTCTACTTTGATTTGTTTCACTGCTTTGTTTCATAGAAATACTCCAATGCATGTCATGTATCTGTTCCGTGGTAGTTAGCCATTTGAGTGCCAAATTTTAGGTTAGAAACTTGACTGTTCCGTGGTAGTTAGCCATTTGAGTGTCAAGTTTTAGGTTCGAAACTTGACTGTTACTGTGTGGTCCACACAGAGCGTAAAAATAATTGAGACTTGGTAAAGATTTGACATAAGGTTGACCATCATCCAGTACTGACCCTCCCGCCTGCTGTAGAGTTTAACATACACTACCATAACATACGCTATCATAACATACCCTACCATAACATACACAACAACCTTATAAACTCCAAACACGGTTACAAGAACAGTTACAAAAACAGCTACAACAACAGTTACAACAAAAATTTAAACAATTGAAACAACAGCTACAACAAAAGTTACAACAACAGTTGCAACAACAGTTACAACAACAGTTACAACAACAGCTACAACAACAGTTACAACAACAACCTCAACAATAGTTACAACAACAGTTGCAACAACAGTTACAACAACAGAAACAACAACAGTTACAACAACAGCTACCACAACAGTTACAACAATAGTTACAACAACAGTGTCAGCAATAGGTATAAATTTTGTTATACGCACACGTAAATACAAAACAAGAAGTTGAAGCACAACAATTAGATAAAAAAAAAAGAATGACACAAAAATAAAATTGGAATAAATTATTAAGAAAATAAAAACGACAATATACTTTATAAAGTTATACGTAGTTTCTTTTAAAAGGTTATTAGTTCACCTTTAAATATAGAGACTTTAAAAGTTTGGATACATTGTTGGGTACATGTAATGGAAAAACGAAGCACATAAGAGCAATACACTACAAGACTTGCTAGGTGACAGATGTGAATGTTGGACTAACAGTTGAATGCTAGGGGGGCACACCACGGCATGCTGGACAGTTGGTGGGTTAAGTCAGACATACATGAGTCATACAACAATATTTGTCGTACGGCAGGTGAACTATGTCAGACATGCAACTAGCCTACATGTTGGGATGTACATTGGTGTGACGTCAGACATACATAAGTCATACAACAATATTTGTCGGACGGCAGGTGAACTATGTCAGACATGCAACTAGCCTACATGTCGGGATATACATTGGTGTGATGCATGAGGAAATAAACACAACCACGCTGTATGGGTAGGCCAGACTGTCAAACATGCAGCATGAGTACATCAGACGTACAACTACACTACATGACATGCTGTGTGTGACGTCAGACATACAACTACACTACATGACATGCTGTGTGTGACGTAATACATTTAACTACACTACATGACATGCTGTGTGTAACGTCATAAATACATCTACACTACATGACATGCTGTGTGTGACGTCACATACAACTACACTACATGACATGCTGTGTGTGACGTCACATACAACAACACTACATGACATGCTGTGTGTAACGTCATAAATACATCTACACTACATGACATGCTGTGTGTGACGTCACATACAACTACACTACATGACATGCTGTGTGTGACGTAAGACATACCACTACACTACATGACATGCTGTGTGTGACGTCACATACAACTACACTACATGACATGCTGTGTGTGACGTAAGACATACGACTAAACTACATGACATGTTGTGTGTGACGTCAGACATACAACTACACTACATGACATGCTGTGTGACGTCAGACATACAACTACACTACATGACATGCTGTGTGTGACGTCAGACTTACAACTACACTACATGACATGCTGTGTGTGACGTCACATACAACTACACTACATGACGTGCTCTGTGTGACGTCGCATACAACTACACTACATGACATGTTGTGTGTAACGTCACATACAACTACACTACATGACATGCTGTGTGTGACGTCAGACATACAACTACACTACATGACATGCTGTGTGTGACGTCAGACATACAACTACACTACATGACATGCTGTGTGACGTCACATACAACTACACTACATGACGTGCTGTGTGTGACGTCACATACAACTACACTACATGACCTGCTGTGTGTGACGTCACATACAACTACACTACATGACATGCTGAGTGTCACATCATACATACAACTACACTACATGGCATGCTGTGTGTACGTCAGACATACAACTACACTACATGACATGCTGGGTGTGACGTAAGACTTACAACTACACTACATGACGTGCTGTGTGTGACGTCAGACATACAACTACACTACATGACGTGCTGTGTGTGACGTCACATACAACTACACTACATGACATGTTGTGTGTGACGTCACATACAACTACACTACATGACATGTTGTGTGTGACGTCATACATACAACTACACTACATGGCATGCTGGGTGTGACGTCAGACATACAACTACACTACATGACATGCTGTGTGACGTCATACATACAACTACACTACATGACATGCTGGGTGTGACGTCAGACATACAACTACACTACATGACATGCTGTGTGTGACGTCACATACAACTACCCTTCATGACGTGCTCTGTGTGACGTCGCATACAACTACACTACATGACATGTTGTGTGTAACGTCAGACATACAACTACACTACATGACATGCTGTGTGTGACGTCACATACAACTACACTACATGACGTGCTGTGTGTGACGTCACATACAACTACACTACATGACGTGCTGTGTGTGACGTCACATACAACTACACTACATGACATGTTGTGTGTGACGTCATACATACAACTACACTACATTGCATGCTGTGTGTACGTCAGACATACAACTACACTACATGACATGCTGGGTGTGACGTAAGACTTACAACTACACTACATGACGTGCTGTGTGTGACGTCAGACATACAACTACACTATATGACATGCTGTGTGTGACGTCACATACAACTACACTACATGACGTGCTGTGTGTGACGTCACATACAACTACACTACATGACATGATGTGTGTGACGTCACATACAACTACACTACATGACATGTTGTGTGTGACGTCATACATACAACTACACTACATGACATGCTGGGTGTGACGTCAGACATACAACTACACTACATGACATGCTGGGTGTGACGTCACATACAACTACACTACATGACATGTTGTGTGTGACGTCATACATACAACTACACTACATGACATGCTGTGTGTGACGTCATAATACAACTACATTACATGACATGATGTGTGTGACGTCACATACAACTACACTACATGACATGTTGTGTGTGACGTCAGACATACAACTACACTACATGACATGCTGTGTGTGACGTCATAATACAACTACACTACATGACATGCTGTGTGTGACGTTACATACAACTATACTACATGACATGCTGTATGTGACGTCAGACACTACATGACATGCTGTGTGTGACGTCAGACATACAACTACACTACATGACATGCTCTGTGTGACGTCAGACATACAACTACACTACATGACATGCTGGGTGTGACGTCAGACATACAACTACACTACATGACATGCTGGGTGTGACGTCAGACATACAACTACACTACATGACATGCTGAGTGTGACGTCATACATACAAGTCTAGCGTGACGTGATATGACGTGACGTAACATGACGTGACGTGACTAACTACGGGCTGAGGGTACCTCTAGTGCCGTGACGGGAGTCACGTGACCCACAAAAGAGTTGACCAGACTGCCGGTCCGGGCGTCAAACCTCCGCACCACCCCGTCACCACAGGCCGAGTAGACTGACAGAAAAAAGGCGGATACAGGACATTGGTAGGACATTGGTAGGACACATGACATACGGAGGACATTTTTAGGGCATAGGTAGGACACAGGACACTGGGTGTCATTGGGAGGACACAGATTATTGTTAGGATACTGTTAGAACACAGGACACTAGTTGGACACCTGTAGGACATTAGTAGGACACAAAACAGTGGTAGGACACAGGACATCGGTAGGGCAGTGGTAGGACATTGGTAGGACACAGGACACTGGTAGGACGCAAGCCACTGAAATGTAACCAACTAAACATATTTTAGTGGACTGTATAATGCTGATTCTTCAGTTCTAGCCAAACTTAAGTTTTAAAAATAGGAAACAACAAACTTTCAAATTACTGACTCTCTACAACAGTGTGGTATAAACTTACGCTTAATAAATAGCAAACAATTTACGATTTATATGACATTGTAAATAAGAATATGTCGGATTCCTGAAACTTCAAAATATGACGTCACACTGTATAGATGTTCCGGGAGTCTGTTAGTAATCTCTGCCAGATTGCCAATCACACACACACACACACACACACAAAGACACAGACACAAAGACACAACGATAATTAGTTAGCTAACTATCTTAAAGTTGTTTAAAATCTTTCACGGCTGATAGTGAGAGTAAATGCGGCGTGTTGTAAACTAACTTTTGGTTCTGTTAGGGCGGGTTGGACAAAATCAACTGTAGAAACTGATACACACAGGCTAAACAGTGCCAAGCAACTGTAGAAACTGATACACACAGGCTAAACAGTGCCAAGCAACATTTAAAGCTGGAAAAAAAAAACTAAGGGAAATCGTGAGAAGTGTCAAGTCATGCAGTAATGTGCAGGTGGTACACATACAACTACAGGTGCACACATTAAGGGGTGGTATGACGTAAGGGCTGGTATGACGTAAGGGGTGGTATGACGACACAGATCTATGGCTGCTAAGTCAAAATCACTAGCCAGGTGATATATAGCTAGATGACCATGAACTAGATGGTCTATAGCTGGATAATCTATAGCTAGATGAGCACTGGTTGATGACCTATAATTCATTGTCCTCTAGCTAGCTAACCTAGATAGCTGACCTCTAGCTATATGCCTTCTAGTTAGTTGACCTCTAGCTAGCTGACCTCTAGCTATATGACCTCTAGCTACATGACTAGCTACATGACCTCTAGCTAGATGCCATCTAGCTAGCTGACCTCTAGCTATATGACTTCTAGCTACATGACCTCTAGCAAGTTGCCCTCTAGCTAGATGCCATCTAGCTAGCTGACCACAGCTATAAATAGAAGATTGACCTGCATGGCCGTGACGGTGCTAGCGTGACCTCTCATTGTTCTCTTCAAGGCTCCAGACTTGGCATCAAAGACACGAACCATCGCGTCACCACATGCTGTCATGACTAGAGGACAGATGACATGTGACATTTGACATGGTGTGAAGGCAAGGAGGTATGTGACATTCGACATGGTGTGAAGGCAAGGTGGTATGTGACATTTGATGTCATGACTAGAGGACAGATGACATGTGACATTTGACATGGTGTGGATTCTAGGATGATATGTGACATTTGATGTCATGACTATACGACAGATGACATGTGATATTTGACATGAAATGAATGCTAGGGTGATATGTGACATTTGACGTTATGAATAGAGAACATAAGACATGTGACATTTGACGCCGTGACTAGAGGACAGATGACATGTGACATGATGGGAGGGCTATTGTGATATGTGACATTAAATGTCATGAATAGGAGAACAAATAGCATGTGATACGTGACGTGACATAAAGCCTAGGGTGATGTTCATCATCAGATGACAAGATTACACGGACAAACGGCATGTGACAAAATGCCAGAATGTCACGAGTGACATATGATATGTGACATGATAGAGTGACTGGATGAATTTACTTGAGTGATGGAGAAATTTGATGTGATGACGTATATGACATATGATTAATATATCGTATGACGTCTTGACCAGGGTAAATGACAACTTTGACATTTGACTCGACGCTTTAGCTAAAATGTCACGTATGACATATACCGTAGGAAATGAAGTGTGATGTATTAGAAGTGACAAATGTGATGGATGTGACATGTTGTGAAGTATTACATGACGTCACGGTACTTGCGAAATGTGACATTTTGTATGTGACAAGACTTCATGACGTTGTGACAGGTGTTAAATGATGTGTCATGTGACATCTTGCCTTGGTTGATGTGATTAAAGTCTATCACTAAAGGAATAAATGACATGTGACATCTGACACAATTTCTTGAAATAATCACATGTTTTATATTATAGAGAAATGACAATGAATGATGACATTGAGTGATGTAAACACAAATTAATTATAAGCATGTACAAATTATATGACATGTATAGGAATGTTGAGCCATGCATTTGAAGAATGACATATAATGTGACATTTAGACTGACATTAGTGACATAATTAGGATATAACAAACACAATGGAGCTTTATATGTTGGTTATAAGGGCAGGTTGTATATGATCACACCTAGTTATATGTTATATAGCCAACATACTCTAATATATATTCTAGATGTCAGTTTATAGTTAATCAAGGACAATTATTTGCTAGCATGCTGAGCAACAGTATCTTGACAAAAACTTGGCAAATGAATCGTGACAGTTAACAGCGCTAGGTTGGGTTAAACATGTGACAAGCTCAGAGTTCTAAAGTTGAACAAAAAAATAACGCAAGCGATATTTACAAGGTCAAGGTTAGGTTTAACTGTTAATGTTGTCAAGAATTGGAGTGGGGAGGGTGGGGGGGGGGGGGGTAATCAAGGTCTAAATTTACCAGCTACATCAAATTTTAAATAGGACAAATCAGAAAATGTTTAAAATAGGACCAATCAGAAAATGTTTAAAATAGGACCAATCAGAAAATGTTTAAAATTAGACCAATCAGACCGGGTTTGAGAATTGAAAGCTCCTACAATCTCAAGACAGGTGTGACAGGGGAGACACGGAGACCCACACGTGAACACACACGTGAACACACATGTGAACACACAAGACACCTGTCACGTGAACATCAGGTGCACACGCTCACGTGACACAGGTTAGACGAGCACATGTTATAAGATCACGTTTTCTCTCGTCTGCTGGTCGGTACTTCCTGTTTACATTTTGTATGACCCGCACACGGCAGGTAGTCGTCTGGTCAGCTGATCAATAGGTCAGCTGACCAGCGGGAGGTCAATTGATCGGCTGGTCAGGTGTGTGTGTTTTTTTTTGGGGGGGGGGTGGTTGGCGGGGTAGTTTATTGGCAGCTTTAGGTGTCACGTGTTCCACCTTATTCCGTTGACTCTGGGATTGGCTCGATCCAACTCTAGCTAGTGACACGCCTGGTGTAATCGAACTCACCCATGTAACAGAACAAAGAAAGACAACTCACCCAGAACAAAGAAAGACAACTCACCCAGAACAAAGAAAGACAAATCATCCAGAACAAAGAAAGACAACTCACACATGTAACAGAACAAAGAAAGACAACTCACCCAGAACAAAGAAAGACAACTCATCCATGTAACAGAACAAAGAAAGACAACTCACCCATGTAACAGAACAAAGAAAGACAACTCACCCATGTAACAGAACAAAGAAAGACAACTCACCCATGTAACAGAACAAAGAAAGACAACTCAGTTAGAACAAAGAAAGACAACTCACCCTGAACAAAGCAAGACAACTCACCAATGTAACAGAACAAAGAAAGACAACTCACCCATGTAACAGAACAAAGAAAGACAACTCACCCAGAAGAAAGAAAGACAACTCACCCTTGTAACAGAACAAAGAAAGACAACTCACCGATGTAACAGAACAAAGAAAGACAACTCACCCATGTAACAAAGAAAGACAACTCACCCATGTAACAGAACAAAGAAAGACAACTCACCCATGTAACAGAACAAAGAAAGACAACTCAGTTAGAACAAAGAAAGACAACTCACCCAGAACAAAGAAAGACAACTCACCCATGTAACAGAACAAAGAAAGACAACTCACCCAGAACAAAGAAAGACAACTCACCCAGAACAAAGAAAGACAACTCACCAAGAACAAAGATAGACAACTCACCTAGAACAAAGAAAGACAACTCACCTAAGTAACAGAACAAAGAAAGACAACTCACCCAGAACAAAGAAAGACAACTCACCAAGAACAAAGATAGACAACTCACCTAGAACAAAGAAAGACAACTCACCTAAGTAACAGAACAAAGACAGACAACTCACCCAGAACAAAGAAAGACAACTCAGTTAGAACAAAGAAAGACAACTCACCCAGAACAAAGAAAGACAACTCACCCATGTAACAGAACAAAGAAAGACAACTCACCCAGAACAAAGAAAGACAACTCACCCAGAACAAAGAAAGACAACTCACCAAGAACAAAGATAGACAACTCACCTAGAACAAAGAAAGACAACTCACCTAAGTAACAGAACAAAGAAAGACAACTCACCCAGAACAAAGAAAGACAACTCACCCAGAACAAAGACAGACAACTCACCCAGAACAAAGATAGACAACTCACCCATGCCCTCGTACACCTTGATGACACTGACTGTGTGTTTATGACCCCTGTAGATGCGGGTACAGTCCCCAAACTCGGCGACCCAGGCGCGACCCGTGTGGTCAGAGCTGCCGGAGTAGATGATCTTGTTCTGGACCTGGGGGTCAAAGGTCAAAGGTTAAGTTGCTCGCACAAAGGTCAAAGGTTAAAGTTGGTCGCACAAAGGTTAAAGGTTAAAGTTGCTCGCACAAAGGTTGATGGCTAAATGGCTAAGTTAGTCCAACAGTCGACAGTTCACGACGAAGAAGTCTACAAGTTCAATAAACTAGCGGGCCACACACCACAAATGAAAGAAGCGTGACGTCAGTGAATAAAGCTGTCACGGCCTTTTCTGCTGCCAATCATGGCACGAACTCAAAAGGACAAATACCAACCGCCCTCCTCTCTCCTCCTTTGTTATTACATATTATAGTCTGATTTATAGCATTAAACAAACCACGTTCAGGAAATTTTCATGATTTTATTGGTTCATTGATACAACGACTTCACTGCCAAAACATCGCCATTTTCTTCCCGCTCTCTCTACCCACTTGCTTCCTTTTTAGCGCATGCGCACACCCACACTATATTTTAGATTTATATCGCCTTTTTCTAAATCATACTCGAAACATTCATTCACCTTACATTTAACTGTTACAAAAGCATCAGTCACTGACACACTAGAACTGCACACTTTTCAAGGTGTGCTTTGACCTGATTTAAGACTCCCTAACCATGTGTGTCCAATGTGGAAGTTAACAAACGAGAAAGTAAACAAAAACTATTGTGTTGTAAGTTAGTCTACTTCTACTCTATATGAGTAGTAAGCACACATGTCAACACAAGATCTCCATACCATAGACACCATGAGCTACCTCACATACTGACACCCAAACATTTGACTTTCTTAGACAGAAGAGTTCCCAGCTAGTTCACGGTTATCACAAGAGAACTAAGCACAGTCAGATGTGACTACAGATTGTGTCTACTTACACAAGAACACATTTTGGAACGTTTATGGTGAATACAACAGTTACATCGGCTAAACATGAAAAAGGGGTTGAAAGCAGGCATTGTTGATTCAATAACACGTGTAAACATAGAGTATTGTTCTAATGCCCGAGGTAGACACAGTATGCGATAAAGTTCAAGACAGTCTACAGCCTGCAGATATTCCAGCCTGCCATTCCTCATGGCACTAAAGTACTAATTAATTAGGATAAGCTTGATCTCAAACTAACCAAGACAAGCCATGCACGAGAAACTTAAGAAACTTAGAAACATGAAGAGGTTCTAGGCCGAGGTTTGGCAAATAACAAGAGCAGAAGTTGACAAGATTGACCGAATAATGTGAGATTTGACAGGACGTGACATAATGTGAGATTTGACAGGACGTGACATAATGTCACACTTGGCACCTGTCACGTGCAACCACGCCGTGATTGTCACGTCTAGCTCCACGTGATCGCTTAATGAGCTTAGAGCTGAGCTTAAAATAAATATGTGTGTCGACACGGTGGTGCTAGTGGTTTAACATGACACGTGTGGTCGTTTTGTCAGTTATAGACACCTACAGGCTAATCTGTCAGTCGTGTAGGGTTGTCTTGTGGTCCAGATGTCAGTCATCGGTCATGTAACAAGGTTGAGTGTTTGAAAATATTTTTCGTGTGGCATTGTGATATCCTATATGTTGTGACATTGTGATACCCAGGGGCGTAGCGTGGGGGGGGCGGGGGGTGCGGACCGCACCGGGTGACACCATTTAGGGGGGTGACACCAAGGCAAAAAATAGCAAAATATATAGAGAAAAACTCGAGGGGGGGGGTGCAAATCGAAAGTTTGAGGGGGGGGGGTGCAAATCGAAAACTTGAGGGGGGGGTGCAAATCGAAAGTTTGAGGGGGGGGGGTGCAAATCGAAAATTTGAAAGTTTGTCCCTGGGAAGGGTCTCTATGACTCTGGGGGGGTGACACCATTAAGTGCCGCACCGGGTGACACCCGACCTCGCTACGCCACTGGTGATACCCCATATGTTGTGACATTGTGATACGCTATATGTTGTGACATTGTCATACCCCATATGTTGTTGACAGAGTGGACTATAGTCATCTGTGACACTACTGACATGTCATCTTTGACTGACATGACATAACACAATGACATGATATTTGAAATTGATATGACGTCACTAACAGGCATGAAATCTTATATTGACATGATACTTAATCCAAGATGGCATCTAAAACTGAGATGACATCACATATCAAAGACAAATGACGTGTACTCACCGTCATGCATATGACTGACCCCTGGTGACCTTCAAACAACTTGAGTTGCGTGCCCTTGAGAATATTCCAGCTCCTGATCGTGAAGTCGGTACTTCCGGTAAACAAAATCTGACCGCCCGGGTCAACAGACATGCAGGTCACGGCGCCCGTGTGACCTTTCATGACCTTGAGGACCTGCCCAGACTCAAAGTTCCATGTTCTGGCGGTGAAGTCGGCCGAGCCCGTGATGAGGATGTCTTTGGACGTGTCGAAGTCGACCTCGCCCTCCTCGTCCTGCTCAGCTGGGATGAAAATGAGCGGGTACACTCCACGCTTGTGGCCCCGGAATACACGCACACACTCGCCCGTCTCAAAGTCCCACGCACGCGCGGTGCGGTCGTACGAACTGGAGAAGATGAAATCACCAGTACAGATCATTCTGAAAGTAGAAAGATCAGTATGTAAGTAGAAAGATCATTCTGTAAGAATAAAGATCATTCTGTAAGAATAAAGATCATTCTGTAAGAATAAAGATCATTCTGTTAGAATAAAGATCAATCTGTAACAATAAAGATAATATTTTATAGAATAATAAAGATCATAATAGAAAATGTAACTCTCATCAACAAAAATCATTGTGTAAAAAAGTACGACAACTTTACTTGATGATTACTCTAATACGAGATATAATGTTATCCTACATTTACAATAATAACTTTAATCTTGTATTTTTTAAAAATTAACAAACACCCTGGATAGTGTGAGGCTAATCTCATTAAAGTAACTGTCGACTCTAAGATGGAACATAATTCTAATATTGGACGGGATGTTCTACAACACACTTCAGTATTTCGTGTCAACCTGTGAAGCGTTGATTCCGATTGGAACCTGCTCTTGTTTTACTGGCTTCGCTTCCAGATCCTTTGTCCATACAAGAACAATCAGCGAGACTAATTTCTTTGATTGTTTTTAGAGTTAGCCTCTCCTAGACAGCTTGCTGTCCAGTTACCGGGCCCCGTCTGGCAGGGGGTTTGAGCTCGTGGACTTTGGTTAAGCAATCATTTGCTCTACGACCCGACCACACGACCACCGACCACACCGTACCCAATTAGATGGAAATAAAATTAATTTACGGCGCAGTGTTGTTGCGGCATTCAATGAAAGCTGTGGTTAACTCTGTGCCACACCCAACAACACAGCCATACCCAACCACACACAACCACACAGCCACACCAACCACACAGCCACACACAACCACCCAACCACACCCAAACACACAACCACACAGCTACACCCAACCACACACAACCACACAGCCACACCCAACCACACCCAACCACACAACCACACAACCACATAACCACACAATCACACAACCACACCCAACCACACAACCACATAACCACACAACCACACAACCACACCCAACCACACAGCCACACCCAACCACATCCAAACACACAGCCACACACAACCACCCAACCACACCCAACCACACAGCCACACACAACCACCCAACCACACCCAACCACACAGCTACACACAACCACACAACCACACCCAACCACACAACCACACCCAACCAACTCTTACAATAACAATTTTTTACATACATTCTTTAACATCTTTGAACTCTATCGAATATTCAAAACTGTCAACTATTTATAGATTCAGTCTGTGATCGGTACAGTACACTAAATATTCATCAGTTTAAAACACAAGAATGTACGTTGCTACCGCCGACTTGAACAACAAACAAACCGTTTGATCATGTGACAGTCATGTGATCAGCCACTAACCAATCAGGGGCCTCGTCTGTCAAACGTCAGTCATCTGTCAACCATCCAACAAACTCAGCGAGTCACATGACTGAATTGTTTGCCGATATTTTCCTGATCGATATTCGAGCAAGTTGCAATCGATACTTGTCTACTTGATACACTGCTGGTGTAATAAATAAGTAATGCAAGGATATTGTGCAACAACTTGCAAATTTCTATCCCATGATTCTCATGTTCTAGTTCTTTATCAGCCAGCAAAACACACCGGTGAAATGTTTTTAAAAGTTTGAAAACAGTATTAATACAACGTGTCAATGTAATTATTGGAAGAAAAAGAGTTATGTATTTAGACCTGTGTTTCTTCCAGACTTTTTCTCCAGGGGGGGGGGGGGGCACTTGAAATTTTCGGGGTGGGGGAGGGCGGTAGACTTTTTGGGGGGGGGGGGCGGACACTGTTAAAAGAATATATTTTCTATATAAATTATATAAATTTCATTTCGTTCGGGTGGGGGCGGTAGAATTTTTTTCGGGGAGTCTTTGCCCCCCCCCACCCCACCGAAGAGATGCCTGGAAGAAACTCTTATGTAGACTAATGACTTATGTGTCTAATGACACCCATGACATACACCATACGATCTACCTATAGATGACACAAATGACCTACCTATAGATGACACTAACGACCTACACCCATGACCTACCGTAGATGCCATCAATGACCTACCTGTAGATGACACAAACGACCTACACCCATGACCTACCTGTAAATGCCACCAATGACCTACCTGTAGATGACACTGGAGTGACCTGTCAGTACCAGCAAACACTCGCACGTGCCGACGTCCCACTTGCGCATGGTCTTGTCAGCACTTCCGGTCAGCACGTAGCAGTCCTCTATGAGGATACAGTTGATGTAGTCGGTGTGGCCTCGTAGGATGCCGATACACTCACACTGCTCGGTCTGGTCAAGTGATAGAGGTCGGGGGTCATTAGAATGTGGGGGGAAAGTATTATATGTGAGGGGGGTTATTAGAATGTGTGGGGGACAAAATTATATGTGAGGGGGGGTCATTAGAATGTGTGGGGGACAAAATTATATGTGAGGGGGGTCATTAGAAAATATATAATATAATGGTATCAAAATTATGTGGGGGGGGGGGCCTTAAGAATATGCGGGAGGCAAGATGTGGTGTGACTGTGTCTGTTTAAGAAACATACACAGTTCTCGGAGTTTACCTGAGTACTTGATTCTTTTATATACAGACAGCTCAAACGACACGTGTGTTACCTCATACACTGGTATGTGACGTCATACAATAGTTTTACACAGGAAGTATATAAGGTTTCCTACGATCCGTGGTAAAATGTGTCCAAATGTGCCTAAATTTAGCAACCAAGTTTCCGTGTACATTTCAGACAACTTTACTGCAAGCAACGGACGTGTGCACTAATTGATACACAATCATATGATCTCTAATATAAGTTACGTTTGTCTTTCTGGATGTAGAGAAAAAATGTTTTTGTCTTGAAATTAATTTACGTTGATAAAATAAAAAAAAAAACGTTTATGTAGTTATGTAGTTTAGTTCAACGAGTATTGGCAATTTATTTTGTTCTGTTCTTTTTGAGCCTGTCAATAAGCATTAACCGTTAAACTATAAAAACCCGCTAATGATCGGTTTCGCTAGAGAGAGAAAGAGATTGAGAAATATTCTGCCAAGTCTATAAAGAGCCTACCTATACATTAAACTTTTATCAACCCGCTCTTCCATCTATGTCCACCAACCTGTCCTCACCCTCCGTACAATACCCCCCTCACCTTGGTACTCCAGAGTCTGGCCACCTTGTCTCCCCTATCCCCCCCCCTCACCTTGTCCCCCCTCCCCTCACCTTGTCCCCCCTCCCCCCCTCACCTTGTCCCCCCCCTCACCTTGTTCTCTCCCCCCCCCTCCCCTCACCTTGGTACTCCAAAGTCTGGCCACCTTGCCCCCCCCTCCCCCCCTCACCTTGTCCCCCCCTCACCTTGTTCTCTCCCCCCCCCCTCCCCTCACCTTGGTACTCCAAAGTCTGGCCACCTTGCCCCCCCTCCCC